>NC_091562.1:9701172-9703672 GCF_042767895.1 Penaeus vannamei
AGGAGGAAAAAAGGAGAAGGGAGAAGAAAGAGACGATAAGAATGGAAGAGAAAGACAGAGGAGAAGAAAGAGACGATAAGAAGGGAAGAGAAAAAGACAGGGAAGAAGAAAGAGACAACAGGAAGGGAAGAGGAGAAGGAGAAAGGGGGTGAGGGGGAGGAGCAGAGAAGGGGGGGGAACTGGGGGGAAGGGGGTAGGATCGCGCCCCAGCCACTTAGTTCCAAGACACGATTCAATCAAATAAAACTTTGACAAATAGGTTCATTAGAATAATCAAAGGCTCTGTGACGGAATGGAGTAAGAATATGCAAATTTCTCCTAAGTGATTTTGTCGACTTTAATCACAATTTCTTTTCTCTCTCTCTCTGTCTTTCTCATTCTCTTTCTTCTCACTCCTACTCAACGATTTTTTTATATATTTATAAGCATCTATATATACAGAGAGAGAGAGAGAGAGAGAGAGAGAGAGAGAGAGAGAGAGAGAGAGAGAGAGAGAGAGAGAGAGAGAGAGAGAGAGAGAGAGAGAGAGAGAGAGAGAGAAAGAGAGGAGATGAGAGAGAGAGAGAGAGAGGAGAGGAGAGGAGGGGAGAGAGAGAAAGAAAGAGAGAGAGAGACAGAGACAGAGACAGAGAAAGAAAGAAAGAGAGAGAGAGAGAGAGAATATGTTTTAAGATCTTCTCGTTCACTATTCCCTTTTTATCCAAGCACACGCATTTTCTTCTCCTTCTTAATAAACCCATTAACCCCATGATTTTTGCTTATCGCGTACACATATGACAAACAGCATACGTAAACAACCTATATAAAAGAACAGCATATTGTATATAAAATCAACAAGTAAGACTATAAAAAAACAAAAACAAATAAAAAACACCGTATATAAACAAACGACTTATAAACAGACAACAAAAGGAAAATTAATAGACAAACGCCGTATACGAACAAAAAAACATATTAAAAACAACATACATATAAACAAAAGAATCATATAATCAAATAACATTAATAAAGCAAATGATATACAATCACAAACAACGCACATAAACAAAAGACTTATATAAACAAACAAGACATACATAAACTGACTTCCAGGTGGTCACTGCTCTAGGTGGAGGCGCTACTGTTTGACAATGTAATAAGTTTAGTATTAATGTTCAAATCAATTAATTTTCAAAATGTCGTGTTTGTTGTTTTTATCGGTGTTTGTTTTGTTGTAGTTGTTGTTGTAACATGCAAGGGAGAAGGAAGAGGAGGAGGGAAAGATAAGAAGAGGAATGTGGGAATAAATCGTTTTCTATCTTTCTTTGTCTCTGTATCTCTCTTTCTCTCTCTCATTCTCTTTGTCTCTCCCTCCCTCTCTCATTTCTCTCTCTCTCTCCCTTTCTCTCTCTCTCTCTCTCTCTTTCCCTTTTTTTTTTTTTTTTTTTTTTTTTATTTTTTTTTATTATTTTAATTTGTTTTCTTTCTTTTTTTTCTTTTTTTTTTTTTTTTTTTTTTTTTTTTTATCTGATAATATATATATATATATATATATATATATATATATATATATATATATATATATATATATATATATATATATATATTTTATATACAAAAATTTACATTTTATAAAAATACATATATATTATATAATATAAAATTTTAAAATTATATATTATAATATATATTTTTATGTATATTTATTGGGGGGGGGGTTGTGTATGTGTATGTCATTTCTACCCCTCTGCACTGAATGAAAATGGAGCAGATGTTGAAGGTGAACTAACATCTTTCAGATAAAAAGGTCTACTTATGACTTACTTTTTCTTTATTTATCTTTTTTTTAAATCTTTTTATCATCATTATTTTTTTGCATCGTTATAATAAGAGAAGTCAGGAGAAAAAAAAACACGTATACACACGCACCTTTAGAATTTACAAAGAAAAAGAAAATAAACTTTACACACAAAAAGTGAAACGAAAAAATCCACCTAAATTTTAAAAAAGGAAATTGACCATCATTACAAAAGTATAAAAAAGAAAAAAAAAAATAATTGTCATTACATTTATCTCTTCTGGTCCTGAATGTAGTATTCAGATGAACAAAGGAAAGTGAACAGTGAACAGATGGAGAGGAGAAAGCAAGAAAAGTCTTCGGAATTAAGATGTGTGTTTGTGAAGCATGTCTGTGCTTGTGTGTGTGTAGTCGTATAAAAAAAATGAGATTTGTTGTGGTTTGAAAATTTTCTCTGTTTACCCCTTCTCTCTCTGCCGATATATTATCTGTCTTTTTTATAATCCGTTATCTACTATCATCTGTCTGCTATATTTTGTCTTCTATTCTTTTTTTTTATCTTTATTTCTAACTCTCTTTTTTCCCCTTTTCCCTTTTCTCTCCTTCTTTTTTCCCTCTCTCTCTCTCTCTCTCTCTCTCTCTCTCTCTCTCTCCCTCTCTCTCTCTCTCTCTCTCTCTTTCCCTCTCTCTCTCTCTCTCTTCCTCCTTCCTCCCTCCCTCCCT
>NC_091562.1:9722065-9724565 GCF_042767895.1 Penaeus vannamei
ATGGGGGTGATCGTTATCTTGGCTCTATTATCACTAACGTTTTTTTATTGTTTCGGTCGTATGGAGGGGGGTTGTGTGTGGTGTGTGGGGGGGTGTGGGTGGGGGGTGGGGGTGTGGGTGTATGTTTGTGTGTGGGGTGGTGTGTGTGTGTGTGTGTGCTTGTGTATCCCCCGTCTCTATTCTATTATGATTTTCATTATTCTACTTTTAATAATGTTGCTCTATAAAAATTTTCAATTAAAGTGTGCTGTTCTCTTTTAATTTTTAACATAATTAACATAAATGCCCTTGTTTGTTGGGTGTTATGCAATAGCCAAAGCTATTAAACACTCCTTTCAATCATAAAGGAAAAAAAAATGCAATATATATAGATATAGATATGAATATGTCGGGGTGTGTGTGCGTTAGTGTGTGTGTGTGTGTTTTTTTGGGTGTTTTTCTGGGGTGTGTCTGTGTGTGTTTTATTTTTTGGGGGCCTTTTTTTTTTTTTCCTGTGTGTGTGTGTGTGTGTGTCATGCAACCCAATGTTATAACCCAAATTATGAACTTTCCTTTAAAAGATAACATTAACACTTATTACACGAACAAAGGTAATAGTCACCAAGATTACATTCATAACATCCTTGAAATTTTTTTTTGTGGAAAAACGACAAAAAAGGAGTATTTTGATAATTCTTGGATATTGGATTTAAAAATTCATTATTAATTTTATTTTTTTTTTATCAATTTGTCGTTTATTATTTTTTTTTTTTCGTTTTGTTTTTTTTTTTTTTTTTTCCCTTTTTCCCGTCTGTTCTCTCCATTCTCCCTCTTTCTCTCTAAAGATAACATCCTTTTTCTTTCCCCCTTTTCCCATCTTTCCCCTTTTTCTCCCTCCCCCCCCCCTTTCCCTCTAAAGATAACCATCCTATTTTCTTTCCCTTTTTTTCCTCTCTTCCCCTCTCTCTCCACTCCTCCCTCCTTTCTCTCAAAGATAACCTCCTATATTTTTTTCCCCCTTTTCCCATCATTTTTCCCCTTTCCTCTCCACTCCCCCCTCCTTTCTCTCCCAAGATAACATCCTAATTTTTTTCCCCTACCCATCATTTTTCCCTCTCTCTCCCTCCCCCCTCCTTTCCCCCAAGATAACCATCCTAATTTCTTTCCCCTTTTTTCCCATCTTCTTCCCCTCTCTCCCCTCCTCCCTCCTTTCTCTCCCAAGATAACCATCCTACATTTTTTTCCCCTATTTCCCCATCATCTTCCCCTTCTCCCCACTCCTCCCTTTTCTCCCCCAAAAGATAACCATCCTAATTTTTTTCCCCCTACTTTCCATCATCTTCCCTTTCTCCCCCTCCTCCCTCCTTTCTCCCCCAAATAAATCCTCCCAAAACAAAAAAAAAAAAAAAAAAAAAAAAAAAAAATGACGCCCCGGGGCGCCCCCTCCGCCATACTAAATCCGCCGTGAAATTGATCCCCATTCTCCTCCTTATCGCCAGGGATGACACACTAATCCCTTTCCCACATTAGACTTGCTGATCGACCTGGGAATTTATGGCGGAGAAAAAACTGGTGGGGAGGAGGAGGAGGGGGAAAAAGGAAAAGTAGGAGAAAAAAGGAAGGAGGAGGAGGAGGGGGGGGGGGGGGGGAGGGAAGGGAGAGGAGGAGAAGAGGGGGGGGGGAGGGGAAAAAAAAAGGAGGAGGAGGGGGAGGGGGGAAGGGGAGAGGAGGGGGGGGGGTAGAGGGGAAGGAGAAGGAGGGGGTTGGATGAGGCGAGGAGGGGGGGAAGAGGAGGAGGGGAAGAAGAAGGAGGGGGAATGAGGGGAGGAGGGGAAGGGGAGGAGGAGGGAAGAAAAGGGTAGAGGGGTGGAGGAGGAAGGGAAAGGAGGAAAGGGGGAGGGGGAGGAGGGGGAAAGGAGGGGGAGGGGATAAAAGGGAAATGGGGGGAAGATGTTGTGGTGGGGGGGGAGGGGGGGGGGAATGGAAGGAAGGAAAGAAAAGAGGGAGGGGGACAAAAGGGGGTACAGAGGATAAAAAGACAAAAAAAGAGGGAGAGAATTGAAAAAAAGGAAAGGGGAAGGATGAATGTATCAAGCTTTTCAAAGGCCTCGGTTTACTTTCAAAATTTTATATTTAAAATTTTTTAAAATTTAAAATTAAATTTCCAAACCAACACAAACAAAAAAAAAAAAAAAAAAAAAAAAAAAAAAAAAAAAACAAAAAGCACACACACACACACAAAACAACACATTCATATTTTTGTGTGTGGGTTTTTCTCTCTTTTTTCTCTCTCTCTCTCTCTCTCTCTCCTCTCTCCTTTTTTCTTTTTTTTTTTTTTTATATATATATATATATATATATAATTTTAAAATATATATATATATATATATATATATATATATATATATATATATATATATATATATATATATATATATATATTTTTTTTGTGTGTGTCCCAAAGATTGCCTTGCCCTTGAAACCTGCAGTTTTTTTAGGGCTGTCATGTATGAAGATCGTG
>NC_091562.1:9732065-9737065 GCF_042767895.1 Penaeus vannamei
TTTAGTTTCATTTCTCTCTACTTTTTTTCTTCTTTCTTTTTTCTTTTCATTTGTTTTGCTTCTTCTTTCTTTCTTTCTTCCTTCCTTTTCTTTTTTCTTTTTTTCGAAAATTTGTGTGTTAGAGTTTTTATCGTTGGAATTTTATTTCTTCATCTCTCTATTCTTTTTCTTATTCTTCTTCTTTTCTTTTCTTTTTTCATTTGTTTTGCTTCTTCTTTTCTTTCTTCCATTTCTTTTTTTCTTTTTTCTTAAAAAAATTTGTGTGTTAGAGTTTTTATCGTTGGAATCTTTTCATCTCTCTCTCTATCTTTCTTCTTCCTCTTCTTCTTTTTCTTCTTTCATTTCTTTGTTGCTTCTTCTTCTTTCTTTTCCTTTCTTCATGATTTTATCTGGGCTGCTAGTTGTCTAATTATTTGTTTATTTACATGTATATTCATTTATCTACCCATTTTTTTATTTATTCATCAGTTAATTAATCTTTTAGTCTTCTTTCATATAGCTTTCTATCCCTTTTTATTGTACAGTATTATGTATATATACATACGTATATATGTATATATGTATACTATATATATATATATATATATATATATATATATATATATATATATATATATATATATAGACACATACATATACATATATATATATATATATATATATATATATATATATATGTGTATATGTGTGTGTGTGTGTGTATTGTGAGTGTATGTGTACACACACACACACACACACACACACACACACACACACACACACACACACACACACATATATATATATATATATATATATATATATATATATATATATATATATATATATATATATATATATATATCACATTATATTATATTTCAATCCTTCACGTATCTAATTATTCAATTGTTTACACATTCATTTATTCATTAAGTGCCACTCTGTCAATCTGTGTATTTGTTCTCACAGACTGGTATCACTTTTAAATTCATTTTCCTATTGCATCATAGTTAAAAGGTCAGGGAAGGAAACCTAATATATATATTTTTTTATTTAGTTTGGGCTTAAAAGATGGGATATTTTATCTCTCTTTCTTTTTTTCATTCTTTCTTTTTTTTCTCTTTGATGTTTGTTTGTTTGTGTTTTTTCTTGGATTTTTTTATCACTTTCTTTTTACTTATTTTTTATTCTTTTGTTTATGTTTATTTATTTTTTCTTTTTTGTGGATTATTCTTAAATAAGTGAAAAGTAAAGACAAGATACAGAGAAGAAGTGGAAGAAAACAAGAAATTAGAAATGATAGAAAGACAGGTAGATAGATAGATACACAGATAGATAGATAGACTGACAGATAGGTAGATACAGACGAAGAGATGAATAGATGGCATTCAGACAGAAAGGCTGATATAGAAAGATAGATAGATAAGTATCGATTTGATAGAGATAGAGAGAGATAAATAGATAGATAGATAGGTGGATAGATAAAGCTAGTAAAAACAAAAGGATAAATCATAATCGAAAAGATATAACAGCAAGAATAACAATATGAAACGAAAGAAGGAAAATATATCATATGAGAAAGATAAGAATACAAAATGAGAAAGAGAAGAAATAAGCAAATGAGAAAATAAGAAGATAAAAGAAATGAGGAAAGATGAATTATGAGATGTCAAGCGAAGCAAGGGAAGACACAAAACAAACAAGGGCCATAAGTCAAAGAAGAAGAGAAGAAGAGGAAGAAGAAGGAAAACAAAAGGAATAGCAGATAGAAAGAGAGAGAGAGAGAGAGAGAGTGAGAGAGAGAGAGAGAAGAACGAATAAAAGGTGATAATGATAAAGAGGAAAAGGGGAATGGGATGGGCAGAGAAGCAGGGAATGAAAAGGGGGAAGAGAGGAGAAAAGTGGAAAGGGTAAAAACGACAAAAGGAGAATAATAATGAAGATAAAGTATAGTAGAATATGATGACGTAGGGGAGAATGGAGGAGGGGGAAGGAAGGAGGAGGAATGGAGGGGGTGAGGGAGGTGGAAAGGGAGGAGAAGAGGAGGGGGGAAGAGGGGGGAAAAGAGAGTAGAAGGGGAGAAAATGATGAAGGGGATGGTGGTGGTGGGAGAAATGAGGGGGAGGGGGAGAGACGGGGGAGGATTCGAAGGAGGAAAGCATGGGTGGGGAGAAGAAATTTAAAGGAGAAGGAGAAAAGATGAAGAGTAAATGGCAATGACTGGATAGGGGAGGAGAGGGAGGGGGGACGGAGAGAAAATGGGAGGTTTGAGGTTATACTGGGGTAGGGAAGAGAGAACGAAGGAGGAGGAGGAAAAAGGAGAAGGAGGGAAGAAAGAGACGATAAGAATGGAAGAGAAAGACAGAGGAGAAGAAAGAGACGATAAGAAGGGGGGAAGAGAAAAAGACAGGAAGAAGAAAGAGACAACAGGAAAGGGGAAGAGGAGAAGGAGAAAGGGGGTGAGGGAGGAGCAGAGAAAAGGGGGGGAACTGGGGGAAGGGGGTGACTCTCCCAGCCACTTAGTTCCCCAAGACACGATTCAATCAAATAAAACTTTGACAAATAGGTTCAATTAGAATAATCAAAGGCTCTGTGACGGAATGGAGTAAGAATATGCAAATTTCTCCTAAGTGATTTTGTCGACTTTAATCACAATTTCTTTCTCTCTCTCTTGTCTTTCTCATTCTCTTTCTTCTCACTCCTACTCAACGATTTTTTATATATTTATAAGCATCTATATATACAGAGAGAGAGAGAGAGAGAGAGAGAGAGAGAGAGAGAGAGAGAGAGAGAGAGAGAGAGAGAGAGAGAGAGAGAGAGAGAGAGAGAGAGAAAGAGAGGAGATGAGAGAGAGAGAGAGGAGAGGAGAGGAGGGGAGAGAGAGAAAGAAAGAGACAGAGAGAGAGAGAGAGACAGAGACAGAGACAGAGAAAGAAAGAAAGAGAGAGAGAGAGAGAGAGAATATGTTTTAAGATCTTTTCGTTCACTATTCCCTTTTTATCCAAGCACACGCATTTTCTTCTCCTTCTTAATAAACCCATTAACCCCTTGATTTTTGCTTATCGCGTACACATATGACAAACAGCATACGTAAACAACCTATGTAAAAGAACAGCATATTGTATATAAAATCAACAAGTAAGACTATAAAAAAACAAAAACAAATAAAAAACACCGTATATAAATAAACGACTTATAAACAGACAACAAAAGGAAAATTAATAGACAAACACCGTATACGAACACAAAAAAAAAAAACACATTAAAATCAACGTACATATAAACAAAAGAATCATATAATCAAATAACATTAATAAAGCAAATGATATACAATCACAAACAACGCACATAAACAAAAGACTTATATAAACAAACAAGACATACATAAACTGACTTCCAGGTGGTCACTGTTCTAGGTGGAGGCGCTACTGTTTGACAATGTAATAAGTTTAGTATTAATGTTCAAATCAATTAATTTCTAAAATGTCGTGTTTGTTGTTTTTATCGGTGTTTGTTTTGTTGTAGTTGTTGTTGTGGGTCATTTTTGCGAGAAGGAAGAGGAGGAGGGAAAGATAAGAAGAGGAATGTGGGAATAAATCGTTTTCTATCTTTCTTTGTCTCTGTATCTCTCTTTCTCTCTCTCATTCTCTTTGTGTTTCTCTGCCTCTCTCTCTCTCTCTCTCTCTCTCTCTCTCTCTCTCTCTCTCTCTCTCTCTCTCTCTCTCTCTCTCTCTCTCTCTCTCTCTCTCTCTCTCTCTCTCTCTCTCTCTCTTTCATTCTCTCTTGTCTATGTATCTCTCTAACTCTCTCTCTCTCTCTCTCTCTCTCTCTCTCTCTCTCTCTCTCTCTCTCTCTCTCTTCTCTCTTTCTATCTCTCTCTCTCTTTATATATATATATATATATATATATATATATATATATATATATATATATATATATATATATATATATATATATATATATATATATATATATATACATATATACATATATATATACATATATATTCATATACATATATACATCTACGTATATATGTATACATACATATATATATGTATATTTATTAGGGGGGTGTTGTGTGTGTGTATGTCATTTCTACCCCTCTGCACTGAAAGAAAATGGAGCAGATGTTGAAGGTGAACTAACATCTTTCAGATAAAAAAGTCTACTTATGACTTACTTTTTCTTTATTCATCTTTTTTTTTATCTTTTTATCATTATTTTTTTTTGCATCGTTATAATAAGAGAAGTCAGGAGAAAAAAAAAACACGTATACACACGCACCTTTAGAATTTACAAAGAAAAAGAAAATAAACTTAACACACAAAAAGTGAAACGAAAAATCCACCTCAATTTAAAAGGTAATTGACCTGATGCATTACAAAAGTATGAAAAAAGAGAGAAAAAAAATAATTGCCATTACATTTATCTCTTCTGGTCCTGAATGTAGTATTCAGATGAACAAAGGAAAGTGAACAGTGAACAGATGGAGAGGAGAAAGCAAGAAAAGTCTTCGGAATTAAGATGTGTGTTTGTGAAGCATGTCTGTGCTTGTGTGTAGTCGTATAAAAAAAATGTGATTTGTTGTTGTTGCTTGAAAATGTTTCTCTGTTTATCCTTCTCTCTCTGTTTACCGATATATTTATCTGTCTGTTTTTTATAAATCCGTTTATCTATCTAATCATCTGTCTGCCTATATATTTGTCTGTCTATCTAGTGGTCTGTTTGTTTATCTTTATTTCTAACTCTCTCTATTTCTCTCTCTCTCTCTCTCTCTCTCTCTCTCTCTCTCTCTCTCTCTCTCTCTCTCTCTCTCTCTCTCTCTCTCTCTCTCTTTTCCCTCTCTCTTTCTCTCAATTCCTCCCTTCCTCCCCTCCCCCTCCCTCCTCCCTCCCCTTCCTCCCCTCTCTCCCCTTCCTCCCCTCCTTCCTCCCCTCCTCCCCTTCCTCCCATCCCTCCCTCCCTCCCCTCCCTCCTCCCTTCCTCCCCCTCCTCCCTTCCTCCCCTCCCCCTC
>NC_091562.1:9759565-9767065 GCF_042767895.1 Penaeus vannamei
CTCCTCCTCCTCCTTCTCCATTCTCCTCCTTCTCCTTCTCCCTCCTCCTCCTTTTCCTCCTTCCTCCTCCTCCTCCTCCTCCTCCTCCTTCTATTCTTTCTCCTTTTCCTCCTTCTATTCTTTCTCCTCTTTCTTTTCCTTCCCCTTCTCCTCCTCCTCCTCCTCCTCCTCCTTATCCATTCTCCTCCTCCTCCTTCCTCCTCCTCCTCCTCCTTCTCCTTCTCCTCCTCTTCCTTCTTTTCCTTCCCCTTCTCCTCCTTCTATTCTTTCTCCTTCTCCTTCTCCTTCTTTCCATGAGGCAAGAGAGAGGAAGCGAGATCCTAAAAAGGCCAAGGAAGAGTGTCATTCAGTGGGTAAAAGTTGTCGTGTGTTAGACATGGATTTTTATTATTATTATTATTATTATTGTTGTTGTTTTGTGGTTGGAGGTGATTGTCTTTCTTCTTTCCCGTTTCTCTTTTTTATTCTTGTTTTTTTTTCTTTTTTGATTTTCTATTATTATTTTTTTCTGTTTGCTTTTGTTATTATTATTATTGTTGTTGTTGTTGTTTTGTGGTTGTCGGTGATTGCCTTTCTTCTCTCCCAGTTCTTTTTTTCTCTCTCTCTTTTTCATTTTTTTATTATTACTTTTTGTTTGCTTTAGTTAGCTGTGTTTTCTTTCTTTTGTTTTTGTTTTTTTATCTTATATATTTTTCTTATTATTATTAGTATCATTATTATTATTATTATTATTATTATTATTATTATTATTATTATTATTATTATTATTATTATTATTATTATTATTATTATTATTATTATTATTATTATCATTATTATTATTTACCTCTTTCTCCTTCTTCTCTGCTTCTTCATTCTTTTCTTCTCCCTCCTCTTACTTTTCATTTTTCTCTTCCTCCCCGTCTTCCTTTTCCTCCTTCTCTTCCTCCTCCTTTTCCTCTTCCTAATCTTCCTCCCCCTCCTTCTTTTTTTCCTTTTCTTCTTCATTATCTACTCCTCTTCCTCTTTTTCTTCTCTTCCATTTCTCAGTTTTCCTCCTTTTCTTCCTCTTCCTAATCCCTCCCTCCTCATCCTTTTCTTCCTGTTCCTGTTCCTCTTCCACTTCCTACTCATCCTCCTATTCCTCTTCCTCTTCCTCTTCCCTTTCCTACTCATCCTCCTATCCCTCTTCCTCTTCCTCTTCCCCTTCCTACTCATCCTTCTTTCCTCTTCCTAATCCTCCTCCTATCCCTCTTCCTCTTTCTCTTCCCCTTCCTACTCATCCTCCTATTCCTCTTCCTCCTCCTTCTTCTTTCCTCTCCCTCTTCCTTATTTCCTTTTCTTCCTTGCTACGGGACTTAAATAGAGCTAATCAGTATTACGAACGAAAAGTATTGAATAAAAAAGGAAAAAAGGAAAGAGCAGCTTTTGAAAATTAATAAGCTTTCCATCTTTCTAAATTCAGAAGCGAAATAATGTAATTTCGTCAATCAAAAGAGAGAGAGAGAGAGAGAGAGAGAGAGAGAGAGAGAGAGAGAGAGAGAGAGAGAGAGAGAGATAGAGAGAGAGAGAGAGAGAGAGAGAGAGAGAGAGAGAGAGAGAGAGAGAAATCAAATTTTGTGATTCCATTCAAATCTAAGTTTTTTCTTGTTCTTCTTTTCTTTTTCTTATTTTCTTTTTCATTCCTTCCTCTCTACTTTTTTCTCTTTATATACCCCTCCTATTATTTTCTTTTCTTTTTTTTTCTTTCGTTTTCTCTCTTTTTCTTTCTATTTTTCTCTCACTTGTCTTTTTCTTTTCCTTTTTTTTCTTTAATCTCTTTTTCGTATGTGTTAAAAGCTTGCACTTTCCGATCTGCATATCCCTTTGTGCGCTTTACGTTCAGAGCACAAATTGCCGGCTGAGGAAGACAATGTCATACTCATTTTCGCGGCGCGTTCAAAGGCCGTTGAAAGTGGCGCCAGGACTCTTATGTAATGCCTGTTTCAATTTTTTTTTTATTTTTATTTTTTTACGTTTTTTTTTTTTTTTTTTTTTTTTTGTCCTCTTTCTTCTCTTCCTCTGCTTCTTCATACTTTTCTTCTTCGTCTTCTCTTCCTTTTGCTTCCTCCTCTATCATCTTTCTCTTCCTCTCCAGAGGTCTTGAGAGGAAGAAAGAGCTCTCAAAAAAAACAATAATAATGATAAAAATATTAAAAAATAATAAGATTCAGAAAAAAAATACTTTAAGTAATTTTCGTGCGGCGTGCAACAGATGCTGTATGTTCACTGGTATCGAAAGAAATTAAAGCCATGGACGTGATCTTGTTGCACATATATATTGTGGCATAACATGGCTGTTCCTTCGAGCTGATTGCGAAAGGGACATGTAGAGAGCTGATGAAGGCTACAGCTTGGTCGCTCTTTCTCTCTTTCTCTTATTTCTGCTTTCTCTTCGTGTCTCTGTTTGTTTGTTGGTCGCCCTTTCTCTCTTTCTCTTATTTCTGTTTTCTCTTCGTGTCTCTGTTTGTTTGTTGGTCGCCCTTTCTCTCTTTCTCATTTCATCTTTCTCTTATTTCTGTTTTCTCTTCGTGTCTCTGTTTGTTTGTTGGTCGCCCTTTCTCTCTTTCTCATTTTATCTTTCTCTTATTTCTGTTTTCTCTTCGTGTCTCTGTTTGTTTGTTGGTCGCCCTTTCTCTCTTTCTCATTTTATCTTTCTCTTATTTCTGTTTTCTCTTCGTGTCTCTTTTTGTTTGTTGTTCTCCCTTTCTCTCTTTCTCATTTTATCTTTCTCTTATTTCTGTTTTCTCTTCGTGTCTCTTTTTGTTTGTTGTTCTCCCTTTCTCTCTTTCTCATTTTATCTTTCTCTTATTTCTGTTTTCTTTTCGTGTCTCTGGTTGATTGTTGGTCGCTCTTTCTCTCTTTCTCATTTTATCTTTCTCTTATTTCTGCTTTCTCTTCGTGTCTCTTTTTGTTTGTTGTTCTCCCTTTCTCTCTTTCTCATTTTATCTTTCTCTTATTTCTGTTTTCTCTTCGTGTCTCTTTTTGTTTGTTGTTCTCCCTTTCTCTCTTTCTCATTTTATCTTTCTCTTATTTCTGCTTTCTCTTCGTGTCTCTGTTTGTTTGTTGGTCGCCCTTTCTCTCTTTCTCTTATTTCTGTTTTCTCTTCGTGTCTCTGTTTGTTTGTTGGTCGCCCTTTCTCTCTTTCTCTTATTTCTGCTTTCTCTTCGTGTCTCTGTTTGTTTGTTGGTCGCCCTTTCTCTCTTTCTCATTTCATCTTTCTCTTATTTCTGTTTTCTCTTCGTGTCTCTGTTTGTTTGTTGGTCGCCCTTTCTCTCTTTCTCTTATTTCTGTTTTCTCTTCGTGTCTCTGTTTGTTTGTTGGTCGCCCTTTCTCTCTTTCTCTTATTTCTGTTTTCTCTTCGTGTCTCTGTTTGTTTGTTGGTCGCCCTTTCGCTCTTTCTCTTATTTGTGTTTTCTCTTCGTGTCTCTGTTTGTTTGTTGGTCGCCCTTTCTCTCTTTCTCTTATTTCTGTTTTCTCTTCGTGTCTCTGTTTGTTGGTTGGTCGCCCTTTCTCTCTTTCTCTTATTTCCGTTTTCTCTTCGTGTCTCTGTTTGTTTGTTGGTCGCCTTTTCTCTCTTTCTCTTATTTCTGCTTTCTCTTCGTATCTCTGTTTGTTTGTTGGTCGCCCTTTCTCTCTTTCTCTTATTTCTGTTTTCTCTTCGTGTCTCTGTTTGTTTGTTGGTCGCCCTTTCTCTCTTTCTCTTATTTCTGTTTTCTCTTCGTGTCTCTGTTTGTTTGTTGGTCGCCCTTTCTCTCTTTCTCTTATTTCTGTTTTCTCTTCGTATTTCTGTTTGTTTGTTGGTCGCCCTTTCTCTCTTTCTCTTATTTCCGTTTTCTCTTCGTGTCTCTGTTTGTTTGTTGGTCGCCCTTTCTCTCTTTCTCTTATTTCTGTTTTCTCTTCGTGTCTCTGTTTGTTTGTTGGTCGCCCTTTCTCTCTTTCTCTTATTTCTGTTTTCTCTTCGTGTCTCTGTTTGTTGGTTGGTCGCCCTTTCTCTCTTTCTCTTATTTCTGTTTTCTCTTCGTGTCTCTGTTTGTTTGTTGGTCGCCCTTTCTCTCTTTCTCTTATTTCTGTTTTCTCTTCGTGTCTCTGTTTGTTTGTTGGTCGCCCTTTCTCTCTTTCTCTTATTTCTGTTTTCTCTTCGTGTCTCTGTTTGTTTGTTGGTCGCCCTTTCTCTCTTTCTCTTATTTCCGTTTTCTCTTCGTGTCTCTGTTTGTTTGTTGGTCGCCCTTTCTCTCTTTCTCTTATTTCTGTTTCCTCTTCGTGTCTCTGTTTGTTTGTTGGTCGCCCTTTCTCTCTTTCTCTTATTTCTGTTTTCTCTTCGTATTTCTGTTTGTTTGTTGGTCGCCCTTTCTCTCTTTCTCTTATTTCCGTTTTCTCTTCGTGTCTCTGTTTGTTTGTTGGTCGCCCTTTCTCTCTTTCTCTTATTTCTGTTTTCTCTTCGTGTCTCTGTTTGTTTGTTGGTCGCCCTTTCTCTCTTTCTCTTATTTCTGTTTTCTCTTCGTATTTCTGTTTGTTTGTTGGTCGCCCTTTCTCTCTTTCTCTTATTTCCGTTTTCTCTTCGTGTCTCTGTTTGTTTGTTGGTCGCCCTTTCTCTCTTTCTCATTTCATCTTTCTCTTATTTCTGTTTTCTCTTCGTATCTCTGTTTGTTTGTTGGTCGCCCTTTCTCTCTTTCTCTTATTTCCGTTTTCTCTTCGTGTCTCTGTTTGTTTGTTGGTCGCCCTTTCTCTCTTTCTCTTATTTCTGTTTTCTCTTCGTGTCTCTGTTTGTTTGTTGGTCGCCCTTTCTCTCTTTCTCTTATTTCCGTTTTCTCTTCGTGTCTCTGTTTGTTTGTTGGTCGCCCTTTCTCTCTTTCTCTTATTTCTGTTTTCTCTTCGTGTCTCTGTTTGTTTGTTGGTCGCCCTTTCTCTCTTTCTCATTTCATCTTTCTCTTATTTCTGTTTTCTCTTCGTGTCTCTGTTTGTTTGTTGGTCGCCCTTTCTCTCTTTCTCTTATTTCTGTTTTCTCTTCGTGTCTCTGTTTGTTTGTTGGTCGCCCTTTCTCTCTTTCTCATTTCATCTTTCTCTTATTTCTGTTTTCTCTTCGTATCTCTGTTTGTTTGTTGGTCGCCCTTTCTCTCTTTCTCATTTCATCTTTCTCTTATTTCTGTTTTCTCTTCGTATCTCTGTTTGTTTGTTGGTCGCCCTTTCTCTCTTTCTCTTATTTCTGTTTTCTCTTCGTATCTCTGTTTGTTTGTTGGTCGCCCTTTCTCTCTTTCTCTTATTTCTGTTTTCTCTTCGTGTCTCTGTTTGTTTGTTGGTCGCCCTTTCTCTCTTTCTCTTATTTCCGTTTTCTCTTCGTGTCTCTGTTTGTTTGTTGGTCGCCCTTTCTCTCTTTCTCTTATTTCTGTTTTCTCTTCGTGTCTCTGTTTGTTTGTTGGTCGCCCTTTCTCTCTTTCTCTTATTTCTGTTTTCTCTTCGCGTCTCTGTTTGTTTGTTGGTCGCCCTTTCTCTCTTTCTCTTATTTCTGTTTTCTCTTCGCGTCTCTGTTTGTTTGTTGGTCGCCCTTTCTCTCTTTCTCTTATTTCCGTTTTCTCTTCGTGTCTCTGTTTGTTTGTTGGTCGCCCTTTCTCTCTTTCTCTTATTTCTGTTTTCTCTTCGTGTCTCTGTTTGTTTGTTGGTCGCCCTTTCTCTCTTTCTCTTATTTCTGTTTTCTCTTCGTGTCTCTGTTTGTTTGTTGGTCGCCCTTTCTCTCTTTCTCTTATTTCCGTTTTCTCTTCGTGTCTCTGTTTGTTTGTTGGTCGCCCTTTCTCTCTTTCTCTTATTTCTGTTTCCTCTTCGTGTCTCTGTTTGTTTGTTGGTCGCCCTTTCTCTCTTTCTCTTATTCCTGTTTTCTCTTCGTGTGTCTGTTTGTTTGTTGGTCGCCCTTTCTCTCTTTCTCTTATTTCTGTTTTCTCTTCGTGTCTCTGTTTGTTTGTTGGTCGCCCTTTCTCTCTTTCTATTATTTCTGTTTTCTCTTCGTGTCTCTGTTTGTTTGTTGGTCGCCCTTTCTCTCTTTCTCATTTCATCTTTCTCTTATTTCTGTTTTCTCTTCGTGTCTCTGTTTGTTTGTTGGTCGCCCTTTCTCTCTTTCTCTTATTTCTGTTTTCTCTTCGTGTCTCTGTTTGTTTGTTGGTCGCCCTTTCTCTCTTTCTCATTTCATCTTTCTCTTATTTCTGTTTTCTCTTCGTGTCTCTGTTTGTTTGTTGGTCGCCCTTTCTCTCTTTCTCTTATTTCTGTTTTCTCTTCGTGTCTCTGTTTGTTTGTTGGTCGCCCTTTCTCTCTTTCTCTTATTTCTGTTTTCTCTTCGTGTCTCTGTTTGTTTGTTGGTCGCCCTTTCTCTCTTTCTCTTATTTCTGTTTTCTCTTCGTGTCTCTGTTTGTTTGTTGGTCGCCCTTTCTCTCTTTCTCATTTCACCTTTCTATTATTTCTGTTTTCTCTTCGTGTCTCTGTTTGTTGGTTGGTCGCCCTTTCTCTCTTTCTCTTATTTCTGTTTTCTCTTCGTGTCTCTGTTTGTTTGTTGGTCGCCCTTTCTCTCTTTCTCTTATTTCTGTTTTCTCTTCGTGTCTCTGTTTGTTGGTTGGTCGCCCTTTCTCTCTTTCTCTTATTTCCGTTTTCTCTTCGTGTCTCTGTTTGTTTGTTGGTCGCCCTTTCTCTCTTTCTCTTATTTCTGTTTTCTCTTCGTGTCTCTGTTTGTTTGTTGGTCGCCCTTTCTCTCTTTCTCTTATTTCTGTTTTCTCTTCGTGTCTCTGTTTGTTTGTTGGTCGCCCTTTCTCTCTTTCTCTTATTTCTGTTTTCTCTTCGTGTCTCTGTTTGTTTGTTGGTCGCCCTTTCTCTCTTTCTCTTATTTCTGTTTTCTCTTCGTGTCTCTGTTTGTTTGTTGGTCGCCCTTTCTCTCTTTCTCTTATTTCTGTTTTCTCTTCGTGTCTCTGTTTGTTTGTTGGTCGCCCTTTCTCTCTTTCTCTTATTTCTGTTTTCTCTTCGTGTCTCTGTTTGTTTGTTGGTCGCCCTTTCTCTCTTTCTCTTATTTCTGTTTTCTCTTCGTGTCTCTGTTTGTTTGTTGGTCGCCCTTTCTCTCTTTCTCTTATTTCTGTTTTCTCTTCGTGTCTCTGTTTGTTTGTTGGTCGCCCTTTCTCTCTTTCTCTTATTTCTGTTTTCTCTTCGTGTCTCTGTTTGTTTGTTGGTCGCCCTTTCTCTCTTTCTCTTATTTCTGTTTTCTCTTCGTGTCTCTGTTTGTTTGTTGGTCGCCCTTTCTCTCTTTCTCTTATTTCTGTTTTCTCTTCGTGTCTCTGTTTGTTTGTTGGTCGCCCTTTCTCTCTTTCTCTTATTTCTGTTTTCTCTTCGTGTCTCTGTTTGTTTGTTGGTCGCCCTTTCTCTCTTTCTCATTTCACCTTTCTATTATTTCTGTTTTCTCTTCGTGTCTCTGTTTGTTTGTTGGTCGCCCTTTCTCTCTTTCTCATTTCA
>NC_091562.1:9777065-9787065 GCF_042767895.1 Penaeus vannamei
ATCTTAATTGAAAACTTCCATTTGCAGGATTTTTATTGTATTGATTCTCTTTTTATGGATGACTTGGCTTATTTGTAGATAAATGCGCGATTGTAAATCCTACCACTCCATTTTGTGTGTATCTGTGTGTGACGATATGTCTATATGTATATAATCACTGACACACACACACACATATAAATACATATACATACACAAATATGTATATATATATATATATATATATATATATATATATGTGTGTGTGTGTGTGTGTGTGTGTGTGTGTGTGTGTGTGTGTGTGTGTGTGTGTGTGTGTGTGTGTGTGTGTGTGTGTGTATATAGATAGATAGATAGATAGATAGATAGATGTTTATGCCCATATATATATGTGTGTGTGTGTGTGTGTGTGTGTGTGTGTGTGTGTGTGTGTGTGTGTGCGTGTGTGCGTGTGTGTGTGTGTGTGTGGGTGAGTGTGTGTGTGTGTATAGATGTATAAGTATATATATATATATATATATATATATATATATATATATATATATATATATATATATATATATATATATATATATATATATATATATATATATATATATATATATACTTAAACTGATACTTGATATATATGTATATATATCATGATGCACATATACACATATATACAAATACTTCTATACACAAAAATCCGTATGGATAAACACACATTCACCCATATGCACATACACCCCATTAAAAAAAAAGAAAAAAAAAAAAAACATTGAATTAAAACCGAATTAAAAGTAAATATCACTGGAGTTGTGGAAGAATCTCAAGTATTGCAGTAATGAGAGGAATCGTGCAGATATTTGACCCAAGTTTATCTGTTAGCAGAGATAAAAGGAACCGAATATCTGCATGAATGTATGCGCACTCACTTCATAATGCATTTTTTGGAAATTAAATTTGAAGATAGAGAGAAATTTATTATTAAGTTATAGCGAAGACTGCATGCTAATGAAGCAGATGGTAAGAAATTTGATGATAATAATCATGACGATATTTAAAGGAGGAATATTAACAATGATAAAGAGAATGAAAATAATAATAATAGTGATAATAATGATTATTATTATTGTAGTTATGATTGTAATGATGGTAATAACAATAGGATAATGATAATGAAAATAATAGTGATAACAATAAAAATTATGAAAATGATGATAATAATGAAGATGATAATTAGTATTATCATAATAATGATAATGGTGATAATGACAGTAACAATAATATCAATAACATTATTGACAATGATGATAGTAATGAAAATATTTAAGATAATCATGATCATGATCATGATGATAATAATGATCATGATAATAATGATAACTAGTGCTAACAATAATAACAAGAACAAGAACATCAACAATAATGATAATTAATTATCAACATCATTACCATTACTATTATTATAATGATGATAGTAATGATGATAATAGTAATAGCGATAACTTTAATGATAGTGATAGAATGATTATAACAAAGATAATAATAATGATTATAATGAACAATAAAAATAATAGTTCTAAGACAAACATAATGGTAATAATAATAACGATGATGATAATGATAATAATAATAATAATAATAACAGTAATGATGATAATAATGATAATGATAGTAATAATAATAATAGTCATGGTATTGATAATGATAATGATAATTATATGAATGATTTTAATAACAATGATGATGATATATTAGCAATAATGATAATTATATGAATGATTTTAATAACAATGATGATGATATATTAGCAATAATGATAATCACGATGATAATGATAACAGTCTGGTAATAAGAATAAGGATGATAATGAGTACAGTAATTAACAATGATATCAATGATAACAATAATTATGATAATGCTGATAATGGCAACAACAATGATGACAGTAACACTGGTAACGATAAAAATAATAATAATAATAATGATAGTGATGATCATAATACAGAAATAAAAAAGATAACAATTTCACCCTCGACAGCAGTAAAAGTAAAAATAAAAATATAAGATATAAAAAAGTATAAAAAAAATCTTTGACGAGACACCTGTTGCACATCAAGACATTCTGATCGCAGCTTCTTCCAGTCACCAACCTGAGCATCATATCTCCACATTCTGGAGATAAAAAAAAAAAAAAACATCATCTTATTGAGCTGGGACATCCTCCGAGATGAGAAAGGCCTGATTGAGACATGAAACAGCTTCCTTCAATCTCCCTGATCATATTCCGAGAAAAAGGGGAAGAAGCGTAAAAGAGTGATTTGAATAGAGAGGAGAAGAATGAGAGAGAATGTTGGAGCAGGTTTGTAAAAATGACCAAACGGAGGTTTTATTTGGCTGTAGAATTCAGATGACCACATTCATATAAACAACATGCTTCTACTTTCGAAAGAAATTGTTGAGGGTTTCTTACCAGGTGTATGAATATATATATATATATATATATATATATATATATATATATATATATATATATATATATATATATATATATATATATATGTATATATATATATATATGTATATATATATATATGTATATATATATATATATATATATATATATATATATATATATATATATATATATATATATATATATATATATATATATATATATATATATATATATGTGCGTACGTGTATGTATACACACACACATATATATGTGTGTGTGTGTGTATATATATATATATATATATATATATATATATATATATATATATATATATATATATATATATATATATATATATATATATATATATATATATATATATATATATATATATATATATATATATATATACACACACATACACACGCACACACACACACACACACACACACACACACACACACACACACACACACACACACACACACACACACACACACACACACACACACACACACACACACATAAACACACACACACACACACACACACACACACACACACACACACACACACACACACACACACACACACACACATATATATATATATATATATGTATGTATATATATATATATATATATATATATATATATATATATATATATATACTTATAAATATATAGTATTCGTACTCATACATGCTTGTATGATTACATACACGTCATACACAAAGTGTGCGTGAGTGTGTGTGCGTTAGTTCCGATTCCATTTGTATTCTGCAATCCTTACAAAGGATCACAAAAGCGACGCCTAAATATTTCGACAATCCTCCGTCTAATCCTCCTCGCCCTTTCGCCCGCCGAGTCCCAGCGCGTCTCCTCACGTCATCCTAGGAATCTACGTCTATTTGCGTCTTCTCCTCGCGTCACCTTAAGACCCTATCACACTATCACGTTTCCCGTCAATTTCCGTCTTGATCTTGTGCTATTAATAAATTAGATAGGATGAGTGAATGCAAACACAAGCTAATATTTTAGAACTTTCGTATATACAATATACATCATCACCTTTCTTTAAAATAACGTAATATGTATGAGAATGCTCGTGTGATGCCCGGGACCTCACTCCGATAGCGCCATGTTTGTTTACATGATTTTCATACGGAGTTCATTCGGAAACGAAAAAAAAAAATAAATAAATAAATAACGGAAAAAGTGCTAGCGTGATAGGGCCTTAAGCAGAGTCTACGTCTTCTTATACATGATACGACCCTTTATCAGGCTTTTATTACTCGGCCTATATCTGATGACGGGCCAAAGCAGAAGCGCGAGAAAGTAGGCCTGCAGAGGAAGGGATACAAACCTGTTCTTTTAATCTGATTATTGGGTGGACGTGCTCGTTGAGGGGGGAGGGGGGAGGAGGGGGTGGGGAGGAGGTGGAGTGGGAGGGAAAGGAGGGGGGGGGATGGAGGAGGGAAAGGAGGGGGAGGGGGCATGATGAGGGAGGGGGGGGAGATGGAGTGAGGGAAAGGAGGTGGGAAAGGGGGAGAGGAGGAGGAAGAAGGAAGACGGGATAAGGAGGTGGAAAGGGGGAAGGAGGAGGAGGAAGGAGGGGGATGAGGGAAAGGAAAGGAGGTGGGAAGAAAGAAAAGGGGAGAGGAGGAAGAAGGAGGGGGATGAAGGAAAGGAGAGGAGGGAAATGAGGCGGGGAAAGGGGGAGAGGGAGGAGAAAGGAGGGGGATGAAGGGAAAGGAAGCAGGGAAGAGGGGTTCAGAAGATGGGAGAGGAAATTAGGGAGGAGAAGGCAAGTGGGAGGGCGAATGGGGAAAAATAGGGAGGAATAAGGGAGAAGGAAAAGAAGATGGGAAATAGGAAACGGAGAAAAAATGGGGGAGGAAGGAAGAGGAGGTGTAAAAGAAAATAGAGAAGAAGACGGGAAGTGGGGAAAGGACGCGTAAGGGAAGAGAAGTAGATAGAACGAACAAGGGAGAAGGAAAAAAGAGGTGAAGGAGGGGAAGAGAGGGATGGGGAGGCGGGAGTCCGAAGGGGGATTTGTGGTTGCAAAAGTGTGTTTGTGTTAAGACGTTCTTGGCTGAATGGGTCGGCGGGTTGTGGGTGGATCAGCGGGTGGATATTTGGAAGGAAGGATGGGCGGGCGAGTGGATAAGTTGGTATTGTGGCGTATCTTCCTCTTCCTTTCTCTGTTCTTCTTTCTCCTCCTTCGCTCCCTTTCTCGCCCTTGTTTCTTCTTTGTTTGTTTCTTTGCTTCATTCGCTTTTCCTTTCATTCATTCTTCCTTTTATTTGTTTCTTTCTTACTCGCCACCCTTTCTCTCTCTCTCTCTCTCTCTCTCTCTCTCTCTCTTTCTCTTTCCTCTTCTTCTCTTCTTCTTCTCTCTCTCTCTCTCTCTCTCTCTCTCTCTCTCTCTCTTCTTTCTCTCTATTCATCTATCTTCTTCTTCTTCTATCTTCTTCTTCTTCTTTCTTCTATCTCTATCTCTATCTCTATCTCTTCTCGCCTCTCTCTTCTCCTTGAAGCAATAGGAAGTGGCGTCGGCTGTCAAATACTTTGTGGCTATATTATTAGTCCGGAGAAGTCAGAAGAAAGGAATGGAGAGAGAGAGAGAGAGAGAGAGAGAGAGAGAGAGAGAGAGAGAGAGAGAGAGAGAGAGAGAGGGGGGGGGAGGGGGGGAAGAGAGAGAGAGAGAGAGAGAGAGGAAGAGAGAGAGAGAGAGAGATGATGAACACGAATATTTTGCACATTTGTATCATCATTGTTATCCCACTTTGTATTTTCTCGTCAAGCCTACTCAAAACTTATAATACAGCTTGATCAGTGTAATATCAACACCTATTTAGTTTTTTTCTTCAAATTAACCACAAGGAACTTCGAATTTTGAATCGCACCTCCATTTTTTTTTTCTTTTTTTTTCTTGTTTTCTATTTTTTGGGGGAGAATTTATCTTTAATGCCTCATTCTTGCTTTACGATGCAGGTGTTAACGGGTCCAAAGTTAAGCATTTATTTATCCCTTTTTTTTTTTTTTTTTTTTTTTTTTTTTTTTTACAACGTCGTTACTTCATACTTGTTTGATATTGTCAGATTCCACGGTGAGTTAAATCATTTTACTTCGAGCTTGATTTTACGTTCAATTTTCGATCTTTGGCTCCGGTTTAATGAAGGATTTTATCAAGTCGTTTCGTTGATTAGCGTTGATTCGGTGGCTTCGAAAATGTTTGTGTCGAATCGTTTCAGAAATATGTTTTTTTTCTGTGCAATATCAATGCCAAAAATTGATCGTTTTCGCTGTAATATAATTTGGTTATGTACACAAGTTCTTGCCTCTGTGTTAACATGTGTAGGAATAGGTGTTCTCCATTAAAAAAAAAAAAAATCTATAAAGATATACCGAGAAAGTGTGAAGGAAAAGGAGAAAGAGTGAACGAGAAAAAGAGGATGACATGAAAGAAAAAAAAGAAAGAAAAGAAGGGAAGGGATGCCGAGAAAGTGTGAAGGAAAAGGGGAAAGAGTGAACGAAAAAAAAATGGGATGACATGAAAGAAAAAAATTAGAAAAGAAGTAAGGGAAGGGAGAAAATGAGGAAATGTATAGAAGTGGATAAAGAAAGGAGAGAATCAAAAGAAGGGAGAATTAGAGAAAGAAATATTGAAATGATGGAAGAAAATGGAGGAAGAAACCAAAGAAGGAGAGTAAAGAAAAAACTAACTAAAGACAAACACAAGACAGAAAGAAAAAGGGAAAACAAATAGAATAAAATAAATCATAGGAGGGATGTAACGTCTATAGAAGGTTCTTTCTCAAGCTTGAAAGAAAGGAAAGAAAACGAAAAAGAAAAGAAGGAAAAAATAGATAGAAAACGAAAGAAACGCAAAAAAAAAATTAAAGTTAAATTAATCAATTAGAGTTAAGATGAAGGGAGAAAATAAAATGAAATAGAAATATAAGACAAAATGAAAGGAAGACAGAAAGTAAGATAAAAAAAGAGAGAAAGAAAGAGAAAGAGAGAGAGAGATAGAGAGAGAGAGAGAAACACACACAGACAGACAGAAAGAGAGAGAAAGAGAGGAAAAGAGAAAGTACAAAAATAAGACAAAAAGAAAGAAACATAAACCAAAAATCCAGGAAGAAAGAAAATGATAAAACAAGAAAGGAAGAAGAGGATAAGAAAGAGGCTTCATTCTCACAGAAACCTTGGCTACTGTCCTGTTCCTCCTCCTTTGACTAACAGACCGTATAATCTAAGCATTTTCCATTTTCCTGGAACCGGTAAATCATATACGAGTTTTTCATTTTCTTTTTTCTTTTCTTTTTTTTCTTTAATTCTTATTTAATAAGGGGGAGGGGACGAGACATGCGTTTTATAGCATTTCATTCTGTTTCCTTACTCTAAAATTTTCTGGTGATTAATAGACTGAAAGGGAGTGAAAGAGAGAGGTAAAAAAAATAAAAAAAAAAAAAGAGAGAGAGAGAAGATATATTTCATAAAAAGACACACCCTATGAAAGATGCATAAGCGCGTAAGCCCCAGATTGATTTTAAACACGGGGCTTAAAACCCCTATCAGATCCCTAAAAAAAAAAAAAAAATGTAGAGCGGACATATTACCACCACCTTTCCCCCTCCCTCCCCTCCCCCCTCCCCCTCCCCCAACCCCTCCTCCCATCCCCTCCCCGACTCCCCTCCGACCCTTCCCTCATCCCTCCTCCCCCCACCTAAAAAAAAAAAAGAAAATCTCCCTTATAAAGATTCATCCCCCTTAAATAGGGGGACTTAAACCTTCTGTCGTCATAAAGGTTAGGGGGTGGGGGGATAGGGGGGAGGGGGGTGAAGGGAAGATATACAACCCTTTGACCATAAATCACAACAGCGCGCCGAGCTCTCATAAGCTTATATTATGATATATATACCGCAAAACCTCGATATAACGGACAAACACGCGCCCGTCGTTGAAATGGTGGATATGCAAAACTGTCTATTTTGGTTACGGGTTTCTGCTCTTGCGAAACATTTTTGAATTTTATTATCTTATCTTTTCTTCTTTCGTTTCTCTCTGCTTCTGTGGTTTTGTTTTTGGACAACATTTTCCTTCTGAGATATTTTCCATCACTTCTTTTTTCTTTCTTTTTTATATAATTTTCTTCCTTTTTTCACTCGTCCGTAAAGTTTAGCGGGAAAATATTTATGCCCCACTTACCCGTTTCTTCTCTCTCTTTCTCTCTCTCTCTCTCTCTCTTTCTCTCTCTCTCTCTCTCTCTCTCTCTCTCTCTCTCTCTCTCTCTCTCTCTCTCTCTCTCTCTCTCTCTCTCTCTCTCTCTCTCTCTCTCTCTCTCTCTTTGTTTTTTCTTCTTCTCTTTCTCTCTCTCTCTCTCTCGCTCTCTCTCTTTCTCTCTCTCTCTTTTTATCTCTCTCTCTCTCTGATCCTCTCACTCTCCCCCTTTCTCCCTCTCTCTCTCTCCCTCTCTCCCTGTCTCCCTCCTTCACCCTCCTTCTCCCTCTCTCCCCCTCTCTCCCTCCGTCTCCCTCTCTCCCTGTCTCCCTCCTTTTCCCTCTTTCTCCCTCTCTCTCCTCGCCTCTTCCTTTCCCTCTTTCTCCCTCTCTCTCCCTCTCCCCTTCTCCGGACAGAGCTATTAGGATCTGCCAGAGCGATTACCATTATTTCCATTCGGTAAGCGAGGTGGCAAAAGCGGCCGGTTTATGGTGCGATAAATTTCCGTTACCGTATGATTTACAGGCGCCGGCGTCGGTTCTTCAGGAGGGGGTAGGGGGGGAAGGGGGAAAGGGGGGGGGTAGTGGGGAAGGGGGTAGGGGGAAGGGGTAAGGGGAGAAGGGGGTAGGGGGAAAGGGGGTGGAGAAGGGGTAGGGGGGAAGTGGGGGTATGGGAGGGGTAGGGGGGTAAGGGAGAAGGGGTAGGGGTGGAAGGGAGATGTGGGAAGGGGGTGAGGGGGAAGGGGGTAAGGGAGGGGAAGGGGGGGTAAGGAGAAGGGGTAGGGGAAAGGGAGAAGGGGGGAGTGGGAAGGGGTAAGAGTGAAGCGGGTAGGGGGAAGGGGGGGGCAGAGTAGGGGTATGAGAGAAAAAGGGGAGGGAGTTAGGGTAAGAGAGAATGGGTAGGGGGAAAAGGGGGATAGGGGTAAGAGAGAAATGGGGAGGAGTTAAGGTAAGAGAGAAGGGGGTAGGTGAAAGGAGGCGGGGTATAGGGGTAAGAGGAGAAATGGGTGGGGAGTTAGGGTAATAGAGAAGGGGTAGGGTAGGGGGAAGAGAGAAAGGGGGGAGGGATAAGCGAGAAAGGGGGGGAAGAAGAGAAAGGGGGGAGGGGGGGTTAGGGTGAAAGAGGGAAGGGGTAGTGGTAAGAGAAAGTGGGGTGGGGCTGGGCAGGAGTAAGGGTAAGAGAGAATAAGGGGAGGCGGAGTAAGAAGGGTTATGGGGAGCTAAAACACTAAAAGAAGGAGGTTACGGAGAGGTGTATGAGAGGAAAAGGTAAATGTAGAGAGAGATATGAAGAGGAAAAGAGAAAAATTATAGTGTAAGAAAGGGGAAGAAGGGGAAGAGAGGAGAAGGAAGGTGTAGGAGGAGGCAAAAAGGAGTAAGAGAGAGGAAGAGGCAGTAGAAAATTACATGGATAAAAAATGATAATCATAATTATCAACATTATTCCCGTTTTGTTAGAATTCATTTTCAACCTCGGACATTTTTTGAAGTTGCACTGAACTTGATAATACTGTAAAGCCTAAATCACCAATTTACACTGAAATAATAGTCCGTCTGTTGGAATCAATTACCCTCTCGCTAGGACCTTCGCCATGTGCTAAGTGGGTCCTTTAACTTGCCCAAGTGTCTCCAATTTGCCCAAGTGTTCTAACTTGCTCAAGTGTCTCCAATTTGCCCAGGTGTTCTAACGTGCCCAAGTGTTTCCAATTTGCCCAGGTGCTACAACTTGCCCAGGTGCTCTAACTTGCCCAGGTGCTACCAACTTACTCAGGTGCTCTAACTTACCCAAGTGTCTCCAATTTGCCCAGGTGCTCTAACTTGCCCAAGTGTTACCAACTTAGGTGCTCTAACTTACCCAAGTGTCTCCAATTTGCCCAGGTGCTCTAACTTGCCCAAGTGTTACCAACTTAGGTGCTCTAACTTACCCAAGTGTTTCCAATTTGCCCAGGTGTTCTAACTTACCCAAGAGTCTCCAATTTGCCCAAGTGCTCTAACGTGCCCAAAGGAGTGTCGTAAGTAACCAGAGCGAAGAATTTACTTCATTCTTCTTTGATAGATGATACCCACCCACCCCAAATGATGATAATAATAGTAATAATAATAGTCAGAATAAAAATGATACTAACGATATTAGCAATAGTAGTGATAATGATAATAATAATTATGATGGTAGCAATGATAATGATGATAAATAAGACAAATAATAGCAATGATGGTAATGAAAAAATAAACAAATAAGTAAATAAAATGCTATATCTAAGCTGAAACTTACACATTTATCTTGAATATTGAAAATTCTAACTATGTATGTAATATTATCAGATCATCATTATCATCATCTTTATCATTAT
>NC_091562.1:9842065-9844565 GCF_042767895.1 Penaeus vannamei
CCCTCTCCCACTTCTCTTCCTTCTCCTCCCTCTCCCCCTCTCCCACCTCTCTTCCTTCTCCTCCTCTCCCTCTCTTCCACCTCTCTCCCTTCTCCTCCTCTCCCTCTCTCCCCCTCTCCCACCTCTCTTCCTTCTCCTCCCTCTCCCCCTCTTCCACCTCTATTCCTTCTCCCTCCTCTCCTCCTCTCCCACCTCTCTCCCTTCTTCTCCTCTCCCTCTCTTCCACCTCTCTTCCTTCTCCCTCCTCTCCCACCTCTTCCTTTCTCCTCCATCGCATCCCCACCTCCTACTCTTCCACCTCTCTCCCTTCTCCTCCTCTCCCCTCTCCCACCTCTTTTCCTTCTCCTCCTCTCCCCCTCTCCCACCTCTCTTCCTTCTCCTCCCTCTCCCCCTTCTCCTACCTCTCTTCCTTCTCCTCCTCTCCTCCCCTCTCCCACCTCTCTTCCTTCTCCTCCTCTCCCCCTCTCCCACCTCTCTCCCTTCTCCCCCTCTCCCACCTCTCTTCCTTCTCCTCCTCCTTCCCCTCTCCCACCTCTCTCCCTTCTCCCCCTCTCCTCTCCCACTTCTCTCCCTTCTCCTCCTCTCCCCCTCTCCCACCTCTCTCCCTTCTCCTCCTCTCCCCCTCTCCCACCTCTCTTCCTTCTCCTCCTCTCGCCCCTCTCCCACTTCTCTTCCTTCTCCCTTCCTCTCTCCCTCTTCCACCTCTCTTCCTTTCTCCCTCCTCTCCCCATCTCCCACCTCTCTCCCTTCTCCTCCTCTCCCTCTCTTCCACCTCTTTTCTCTTCTCCTCCTCTCCCCCACTCCCACCTCTCTTCCTTCTCCTCCTCTCCCTCTCTTCCACTTCTCTTCCTTCTTCTCCTCTCCCCCTCTCCCACTTCTCTTCCCTTCTCCTCCTCTCCCCCTCTCCGACCTCTCTCCCTTCTCCCCCTCTCCCCCTCTCCCACTTCTCTTCCTTCTCCCTCCTCTCCCCATCTCCCACCTCTCTTCCTTCGCCTCCTCTCCCTCTCTTCCACCTCTCTCCCTTCTCCTCCTCTCCCCCTCTCCCACCTCTCTAACTTCTCTTCCTCTCCCTCTCTTCCACCTCTTTTCCTTCTCCTCCTCTCCCACCTCTTTTCCTTCCCCTCCTTTCCCCCTCTTCCACCTCTCTTCCTTCTCCTCCTCTCCCCCTCTCCCACTTCTCTTCCCGAGCGGGGCATAAAGCATTTTGCTCTTATCAGCTTTCGCCATCTAAATAAGTGCAGAGTCATCGCTGTCTGTGGCTCATTCTTGCCCTTCTGTGAGTTCCGTCTTTCCTTCGTCTTCTCTTCCTCTTCTTCTTCTTCTTCTTCTTCTTCTCCTTCTTTTTGTGTTGTTTTCTGTGTTGTTCTCTCTCTTTTTTTGAATGTCATTCTCTGTGTTTTATTCTGTCTCTGTTTCTATCTCTGTTTCTCTCTGTCTGTCTGTCTGTCTGTCTGTCTCTCTCTCTCCCTCTCTCTCTCTCTCTCTCTCTCTCTCTCTCTCTCTCTCTCTCTCTCTCTCTCTCTCTCTCTCTCTCTCTCTCTCTCTCTCTCTCTCTCTCTCTCTCTCTCTCTCTCTCTCTCTCTTTCTCTGTCTGTCTCTCTCTCTCTCTCTTTTGTTCTATCAATTTTGCTTAATTTCTTATTTATTCGAAATATCATATAATCATCTTTTTTCATAATCCGATCCGTTATCATCTTTTTAGTTTTGCTTTCTCCCTCATTCGTTTAAAATTCTTTTTTTCTCCTCCCCCTTCTCATGTATGATTTTCAATCTTTCTGCTGTATTGTTATTCCGCCGTCATTTGTTTGTTTATTTGTTTGTTTTGTTTATATTTGTCTTTCTTCCTATCTATCCTTTATTCTCTGTTCTTTATCTGTATGCATCTGCTTATCTTCTTTTTTTTCTTATCATTTTCTTTCTTTCCCTCTCCTCTATGTATTTTTCTTTTCTATTTTTTATTTATCTTTCTTCCTATCTATCTTTTATTTTCAATTGTTTATCTGCATGCATCTGTTTATCTTTTTTTTTTTCTTATAAGTTTCTTTCTTTCCTTCTCCTTTGGGCATTTTTCTTCTTTGTTTATTTGTTTTGTTTTTAATTTGTCTTTCTTCCTATCTATCTTATATTTTCAGTTGTTTATCTGCATGCATCTGTTTATCTTCTTTTATTTTTCTTTCATTCTTTCCCTCTCCTTTGGGTATTTTTCTTCTTTGTTTATTTGTTTTGTTTTTTATTTGTCTTTCTTCCTATCTATCCTTTATTTTCAGTTGTTTATCTTTATGCATCTGTCTATCTTCTTTTTTCTTATAATTTTCTTTCTTTCCCTCTCCTTTGTGCATTTTCCTTCCAGGGAAATTAAGAGGGAGAGCAAAAGA
Organism: Penaeus vannamei; assembly: GCF_042767895.1. Classification (NCBI taxonomy): domain Eukaryota; kingdom Metazoa; phylum Arthropoda; class Malacostraca; order Decapoda; family Penaeidae; genus Penaeus; species Penaeus vannamei. The sequence continues at coordinate 9,844,441 of NC_091562.1, forward strand.
AAAAGAAAAAAAAACTAAAGAAATGAAACAATAAAATAGAATAAAAATATTAATGATAATGATAGTAGTAGCAATGATAGCAATAATATGAATAATAATAATAATTGTGATAATAATACTTCTAG
>NC_091562.1:9857065-9859565 GCF_042767895.1 Penaeus vannamei
CGCTGCTTTACCACTCTTCAGCTTGGAGATCACCATCCAAACTTCAGTTAGGGAAGGTGGATCCTCACTAATGGTTGGGTCCGGCAACGGAATCTCGGCACTGCTCGCATTAAAATTAACTGTTGGAGAGTCAACCTGATACAACTGCTCAAAATACTCAACCCAGCGCTCCCGCACCGCAAGACCTGAGACGAACTGGCCACTTACTAAGCGAATTGCAGTCACCTGTGAAGAGGGTTTGTTCAGCTTTCTCAGGGCTTGGTATGCAGGACGAAGGTCATTTATTAAGAAATGGCCTTCGACCTCCTCTCCTCTACAGTGACCAAGTTTTGCACACCTGAGAACGGTGCAAATCCCGATCCCCTGTCAGACGAGTCGCACGACAAGCATCTGTGGCATCCAGTGTCTCCTGCGAGATGAAATTCTGAATTGCTCTTGTGCGTTCACCAACCGATTCTTAAGCTGCATCAAGCGTTTCGCGCTTGAAGGTGCCTCACAGATCCGTCAGATTGTCGAGCGCTGCGAAACGACCAGAGATTGGTTCAGCAATCCCCGGGACACACTCCCCCTCCCTCAGCCTGTCCAAATGAAACACCAACTTCTGGAGGATCCTCCAACGAATGCTGGCGAGGATGTGGCTGCATTACCCGCCTCGCTGTACCACGTCCAGCGATGTGGGTCTGGGCGCTGGTACCAGGAGTCATCCTGTATATATATATATGCATATACTGTATATATGAATATATATAAATATATATATATATATATATATATATATATATATATATATATATATATATATTTATACACACACACACACACATACACACACACACACACACACACATATATATATATGTGTGTGTGTATATATATGGTTATATTAAAATATATATGTGGTTGAAATAATATTATCGTTATTATTTGTTCAGTGTCCACTATTATTTTCAGTGTCATCATTATTTTTATTTATCTATTATCATTATAATTGTTATTATTATTGTTATTATTATTATTATTATCACCACTGTTGTTGTTGCTGTTATTATCATTTTTATCATTTTCATTATCATTATCTTTATTATTATCATTGTTGTTGTTGTTATCATAATTATTATTGTTTTATCACTATCATGTTTATCATTATTGTTATTGTTATTATTATTATTATTATTATTATTATCATTATCATTATCATTATCATTAATATCATATTCATCTACTAGTACTATTATAATCTGTATCATTATCATTTTTGTTTTCTATTGATGATGCCATTATGATTATCATTATTATTGTTATGATAATAATTATTATAGTTACTACTATAATTTTTGTTATTATTTTTATTTTTAGTATCATTATGATTATTATCATTATCATTATTTCTATTATGTTATTTATATTATTATCATAAGTGATATTATTGTTATCATCATTATTGTTATTGTTAATATTATCATTATTATTATTATCAATATTATTTTGTTATTATACTTACTATTATCATTCTAAACATTATAACTACTACTAGTAGTACTACTACTGCTACTACTTCTACTGCAACTACGACTACTGTTACTATGACCATCATTATTACTATTATTATTATCGTTATTAGTATTATCATTATTATTATCACTATTATCATCATCATCATCATCATCACCACCATTACTATTACCATTATTATCATTGTTGTTCTTACTGTTAATACTATTATTATTATCATTATTACTATTGTACTTGCATCATTATCATTAATGTAATAACCATCAATATCATCACCATCACCATCATCATCATCATCATCACAATTATCACTGACAAAACGAAATGTAAAATAACCAACTTCTTCAAAGGTCTCAAAATTATGAATGATACCTAAACACAGGGAATAACTTACAGTCCCAGCAACAAAAAGCCCAACGACTGACAATTAATTATGTACTTGTAAAAGGCACGATGCACTCGCTGGCTGCACCTGAATATTTACTTAAGCTGGAAACAGAAATCATGTTTAGTAAATGTTTTGTCTTTCTGTTGGGACTGACCCGAGTGTTTTCATTATTAGTGTCGTTCTTAATTTTGTGTTTGTTGTTGTTAGGATATTTTTTGGGGGGGTTTGTTTGTTTGAGAATGACTAAGATGGTACATAAATGGTCTTTTGTCTGAGTTACCTTGTTTAAGCATAATATAATTGCTACTTTGATGGTCTCTCTAATGTCGGGCTGAAGCTAAGTAATCTGTACTTTTGTTAAATTAAATTGGTATTAATGTCCAAACATAGATCAGGGTTGTCTTGGAGAGAAGAGAAAGAGAGAGAAAATGCGAAAGAATTAGGGGAATAAAGAGAAGAAGAAGAAGAAGAGAGAGAGAGAGAGAGAGAGAGAGAGAGAGACGGACAGATAGATCGATAGACGGTGAGTGAGTGAGAAGGAAAGAGTTTGTCTGTAGCCGGCATAGAGACAGACAGAAACATGCAGAGGCAGAACGACAA
>NC_091562.1:9904827-9909827 GCF_042767895.1 Penaeus vannamei
AAAAATCGTCTCAAATTTTGTCTGACATTTTCTGAGCGCATTCTCAAGCAGTTTGTCTTCGATAGGCGGCATGCTACATAAAAATGTAGAAAAGTACATAGATCAAACATGAAAAATATGTCAAAATGGCTTATATATAATACTTACTCTAATATCATGGTAATGCTCAGATTAACACGTTCGTTATTGATAAAACCTAACATAAACAATCGTTTGTATACATCTTACACTTATATGTGCTCATCAATTTACTTCATATAGATAGATACCTGTAAATGTATGAAAATGTATCTTCTTTTTTTGGAGGGAATATCCTATTGTACTGGAATAACATGCAGATGCATAAAAAAGTCAATAAAACTGTGATGTTGAACTTTGCTGAAGCGCCAAGTACGTGATATTCCATAAATACCCTCAAATTAATCAAAATATGTTTGTTTTTTCTTGAATAAAAATATATGATGAACATGAATAACACACACAAAGGGCTTCGTTATCGAGATGAACATGAAAACTAAAAGTGCAATCTGCCGAAGCATGAAGGCCACGGCGGTCATTTGTTGCGGTACTATTGTAAAAATTTCACCAAATTAAGCAGCCCTAAATCAGAGGAGACAAATCTTGAATAATTATACAATATTTAGAATCATCTTTGTATGTTTTTGCCATTAAAAAAGATCGACGTAACATATTAATATTAACGCTATTAATATTATTATAAAGGCGTTTTTATGGATGGGAGAAAATATATATATATATATATATATATAGGTTGCTGAATTATTGTAACAATTTTTCTCTTTTTTATTGCTTTACCATGAGGTATTTATAAAATGATGATGAAAGCACTTTGTGTTTTATTAGCTGTATTATATATATATATATATATATATATATATATATATATATATATATATATATATATATATATATATATATATATATATATATATCTATATATATATACACTCTCTCTCTGTTTCATCTCTATTTTTATCTATCACTCTTTCTCCCTCTATGTACCTCTAAATTTGTATATATATTCTTCGGAATCACTATCTCCTCATCAAACCAAATACACAAACAAAATTACATGATTTAATCCGTATCAGGTCATTAAACCTGATTATTTTTTATGCCAATAATTTAAAGAAAGCAAAAAAAGAAAAAAAAAAAATTCAACCATTTTCCTTTTTTTATGATTAGGGTCATTTCTTAATCAATTCGAAACCTTTCACAGATAATTGATACCCATCGCCCCATAGGTGAAGGTAATAAGCATCTGATTGTATTCATTACCGGGTTTATAAAAGATAATATTTCTATCACTGTTCTGTTTAGTTGGCTGACTTTGTCCTTGTATTATGTATTCTGTTGTAATATGTTAATGGTATTGTGAGGAATATAAAAGTTTCTCTTTCTCTTTCTCTCTCTCTTTATCTATCTGTCTAGCTCTGTTTATCTGTCTCTCTCTCTCTCTTTTTTCTCTCTCTCTATCTCTCTCTGTCTGTCTGTGTGTCTATCTATCTATCCCCTCTCTCTCTCTCTTTCGCTTTTGCTTTTGCTTTCTCTCTCTCTTTTGCTTTTGCTTTCTCTCTCTCTCTATCTATCTATCTGTCTGTTTCTATCTAACTCTCTTTGCTCCCTCTCTCTCTTTCATCTCTCTCTCTCTCTCTCTGTCTGTCTGTCTCCCTCCTTCTCTATCTATCTGTCTGTGTGTCTATCTATCTATCCCCTCTCTCTCTCTCTTGCTCTTTGCTTTCTCTCTCTCTCTCTCTCTCTCTCTCTCTCTCTCTCTCTCTCTCTCTCTCTCTCTCTCTCTCTCTCTCTCTCTCTCTCTCTCTCTCTTCTTTCTCTCTCTCTCTCTCTCTCTCTCTCTCTCTCTCTCTCTCTCTCTCTCTCTCTCTCTCTCTCTCTCTCTCTCTCTCTCTCTCTCTCTCTCTCTCTCTCTCTCTCTCTCAAAAGAATTTCTTTTCATCAACCAATTAAAGTAGTATCATCAAGGAAAGATATCTTGAAATTAATTATCCGTTCCATCCTAATTGAAGAAGCTCCATTGTTTTATCCTGTTTCACTATCGTCTTCTTTTTTCCGTTTATTAATTCCTTTCTTTTATTTTATTTTATTTTGTTTGTTCTTTTTTTCTTTTCTTTATTTTTTTTCTATTTTCTTTCGTTTTTTTTCTTTCTTCTTCTTCTTTTTTTCCTTATTTTCTTTTATTTCGTTTTCTTCTTTTATCTTTCATATTTTTCTTTCGTTTTTTTTCATTTCTTTTTTATGGTACGTGATAGACCGACGATACATAATGAAACGCCCTTCCGAACCTTTCACTATGGAAGTTAACCAAGACAGAAGAACCCAAGCCAGGAACAGTATCAAAGCCCTTAATTCTCCCTCTCAAATAGACATAAACAGCATTGTTAACTTCGATACAATGGACTTCTTGACTCTCCAGAGGGGGGCAGCCACCCCCTGCGCCTCCTTCGCTGGCTACGCCCTTGTTACAACTACCGGTAGATGAAGAAACACTATGTTAATTGACTTATGGTTTAAGGTACAAGCTATGGTACAAGGACAGTACAATGACGAGCGATCGATCACGAGATTAGACGAGGATTGACGAGAGAAGGCGAGAGAAAGCGAAGGGACCACACAAGATAATGAAACAAGAGAGAGAGAGAGAGAGAGAGAGAGAGAGAGAGAGAGAGAGAGAGAGAGAGAGAGAGAGAGAGAGAGAGAGAGAGAGAGAGAGAGGGAGAGAGGGAGAGAGAGAGAAGAGAGAGAGAGAGAGAGAGAGAGAGAGAGAGAGAGAGAGAGAGAAAGGAGAAAAAAATTATTCGAAAAAAGGAGGCAATAATTAATGTCAGAGGAGATAACAGATGAAAGTGAACAGAAGCTGAACATAGTTTGTCAAATGATTCGGAAATTTAGCCTCGATGTGTGTGTGCTGAACAGGGAGAGAGAGACAGAGAGAAAGCGAGAGAGAGAGAGAGAGAGAGAGATAGGAGAGAGAGAGAGAAAGAGAGAAAAAAAGAGAAAGAAAGAGAGAGAGGGGGGGAAGAGAGAGGAACGAGAGAAAGAAAGAAAGAGAGAGAGAAATAAAGAAAGAGAGAGAGAAAGGAAGGAAAGAGAGAATGGAGAGTATAGAGAGATAAAGAGAGAGAGGAAGGAGAGAGAGAGTTTAAAATTCTCTGCCCTGATATAACAATAAAAATCCTTAAACAAAAAACATTAGTATTGAAATCACGTAGCAAGAGAAAAAGTAAGGTCATGGAGAGAGGTTAATAAAAAACACTTCTGTTATCTGAGTACAAAAAGTAATAATGATTAATGTAATAAGTAGAGCGAAAGAGAGACAGAAAAACGGACAGACACACACAGAACCAGAAACGAAGACAAACAACAGAAAGACAGAGACAAAAAGACAGAAAGACAGACAAAAAACATACAGGCAGACAGGTAGAGACAAACAGACAGAAAGATACAAACAGATAGAGTAAGTGAGAGAGAATAAATAAAGATACCCAACAAAAAGAAGAAAAAACACGAAGAAAGCTCAAATAAAGCAAAAATAAAAAACGAAGAAAGGCTCAAAAGGAAGCAAAATCAACAAAACGAAGAAAGCTCAAAAAAAAAAAAACGAAGAAAGCTCAAAAGAAAGAAAAAAAAAGAAAACTCAAAAAAGAAAAACTCAAAGAAAGCAAAAACATACGAAGAAAGCTCAAATAAAGCCCCCCCAAAAAACGAAGAAAGCTCAAAGAAAGAATAAACGAAGAAACCTCAAAGAATTAAAAAAAACGAAGAAAGATCAAAGAAAGCAAACAAAAGAAAAAAAAAAGAAGAAAGCTCAAAGAAAGAAGAAAACGAAGAAAGCCTAAAGAAAGCAAAATAAAAATAACCTCTCTTACGCAACAATCCCCCCCCCCCCCATGCTTACTGCACCGAGACCATCACCGCCAGCCATGCGCCGCGTCACAAGAATTATATCATGGCAATCAGAGAGCAAACAGTCGCCACGGTCCAATAATTATCACGCCTTGCGCCTCTTCCCTCTTTCACTCCTTCGCCCTCTCCCCCTCCCTCTTTCTCTCCTTAGCATTCTTTTTCTCCCTCCCTCTTTCTCTCCTTCGCTCTCTCCCTCTCCCTCCTTTTCTCCTTCGCCCTCTCCCCCTCCTTCTTTCTCTCCTTCCTCCCTTCTCCCTCCTCCTTCTTTCTCTCCTTCCTCCTTCCCTCCCTCCCTCTTTCTCTCCTTCGCCTTCTCCTCCTCCTCTCTCTCCTTTTCTCTCCCTCTCCCTCTTTCTCCCCTCCCCTCCCCCTCTCTCTTTCTCCTTCACCCTCTCCCCCTCCCTCCCTCTTTCTCTCCTTCGCCCTCTCCCCCTTCCTCGCCCTCTTCTCTCCTTCCTCCCTCTCCCCCTCCCCCTCTCCTTTCTCTCCTTCGCCCTCTCCCCTTCCTCCCTCTTTCTCTCCTTCCTCCCCCTCCTCGCCCTCTCCCCTCCCTCCTCCCTTCTCTCCTCTCCCTCCCTCCGTCTTCCTCCCTCCTCCCTCTCTCTCTCCTTCGCCCTCTCCCCCTCCTCCCCTCTTTCCCTCCCTCGCCTTCCCTCCTCCCTCTCTTTCTCTCCTTCACCCTCTCCCCCTCCATCCCTCCCTCCATCTCTCCTTCCTCCATCCCCTCTCCCTCCATCCCTCTTTACCCCCTCCCTCCCTCTCTCTCTCCTTCCCTTCATCCTCTCTCCCCACCTCCCTCCCCGACACTCCAACACCCACTTTTCCCCTCCATTTCCTCCCCCGCTGTCTCATTACACCTGACACAGATATATTTCATGACCGGTCAGAAATCATGTGTTGGTGGGCGTGAGGGCGGGCGGACCAGAAGGAGGGAGGGTGGTGGGGGAGGGGGTGAGGGAAACGAAACATAAAAATTAATAGTTTTTCTTACCTTTTTAATTTTCTTTCTTTTCTTCTTCTTCTTTCTTGTTTTTCTCTCTTTCTTTCTTCTTTTT
>NC_091562.1:9972327-9982327 GCF_042767895.1 Penaeus vannamei
AATGGCATTTCATCCCACGAGCAATAATTGCCAAGGTTTAAGATCCTCTTTGTTTTAACCCCGACATTTTTCCCCCTCGAGGCTATCAAAAAAAAGAATAAGAAAATCTACACGAGAGAAAGAACCGATGAAAAATAATGATAATGATAAAACACAAGTGGTACGTGATTCCGCCAAAGATCTATAATAAGCCTGAGGGATTTTGACCTGTTTTCACCCATTGCAAAATTCACTCTGTTGCATTTTGCATGTCATCTTCAATTTCCGGTCACGCTGCCTACTTACACACAATCTGAACGACTTGACTTCACCTCAAGCCCATTATACTTTTTTTTCTTTCTTTCTTTTTTTCTTTTTTCTTTTTTTACTCCCACTAATCTGAACACGTGAGACGGTGGGCGTGAGTCACCTGCGCCGCCCTTTCGTGGGTGGAATGTCTTGCCTCTCGAGTCCTTCCTTCCCTGTTCATCTGTTCAAAGAGATTTACCTTCTGCTGCCTGGGATGGACGAGACCCCCCACCGCCCCCTGGTCGACGACACCTCTGAAGACGAACTCCTCGGGGTTTCCAAAAAGGTAGATTCCGACGAGGTCTCCCCTCTTGGCACACTGCACCGTCGCCTGAACGCCCGCCAAGTGTTCATTAACAGTAATTATCCTCGTTACCTCAAACCAGAAATCAGTTTTTGTGGAACATGTGGCTGTGAGATGCCGCCTCCGGGCTTCCTCTAACCCCTCCTCCAACCCCTTCCTCGACCCATGGCCTCCCCCTCTCCCCCTCCCCGCCTCTCTCTCACCTCCCGCGCCCCTCCGCCTCGCCTCCTCCCCTCCCGCCCCTCCCCTCCCCTCCCCCCGCCCGCGCGACACGTGTTCTATCAGTCAAGCACTTCCGGGTTTGTTTATGCCGTCAGCTGATGCCCTGAGGGTGTTCCGCGCCCCTCGGAGGTGGAAGGCCGGACAGGACCCCCCAAAACGACGCCACACTTGACAGGTGTCGGCCTCTGCATGCCATGTGACACCTGGTCTGGTATTGCCGAGGAGGGGGGTCGCGGGGGAAGGCAGAGCGGTGCTGTGCCAGTGGCCGGCACGTCTCTGCCCCGTCCACACCTGTTTTGCCTCCTCCGCCCGCGATCGATACACCTGTCGTGATCGCTACACCTGTCGGCCTCCAGCTCGTCCTCCTCCGCGCCGGCCGTGTCTACGCAGCGTCTCTTTCCCTCCTTCCTCGAACGGTCATTCCGCCCGTTCACTTCCTCCTTTCTTCTTCTCTTCCTTCTTTCCTTCTTTCATCGCTTGTCCCTATTTGCATCGCATCTGTGAGCTTCCTTCCTCCACATGGCTTGAGCCGCGTAATCACACATATCCTTTCTTCCTCCTCCTCCTCCTTCTCCTCCCCCCTCTCCTCCTCCTCCTCCTCCTCCTCCTCCTCTCCCTTGCCTCTTCCTCCTCCGTTCTGCTTGAACAAAACGACACTTGCTAACTTCCTCTTGACTAAGTCGGATGAACTTCGCCTTCCTCCCAGACGTCGACGCTCGCTCCCAGAACTTCCGCAATTCCGAAGTTTTTTCCTGTCGTAAGTTGCCTCCCGAAACGTATCACTTAGTTTGTGCTTTTGTTCAAGGTATTTGTCGGTGATGCTTTTTTTTCTTCTTTTTAATGATTTTGATTCGATACAGAGCTGTAATTTAGATTAAGAAAATTTAAATGATATTTTCTTTTTCATGATTTTGATTCGATACAGAGCTGTAATTTAGATTAAGGAAATTTAAAAGATGTTTTCTTTTTCTGTTATCTTGATTTAATACGCAGCTATTATTTAGATTAAGGAAATTTAAATTATGTTTTCCTTCTTTATTATCTTGATTTGATACACAGCTGTAATTTAGATTAAGGAAATTTATATACGAAATCTTCCTTGGCATCCATTTTGTTGTAGCTCCTTGTAGTTGCTTATAGATTTTAAGATATATAGGCTTCTTTCTTTTTCCTACTATGATTATGATATTTATTGTCATTGCTGTTATTACCGTTATTATCACTGTTGTTATTACCGTTATTATTATTATTGTGTTATTATGCAAATCGATCGGAAGGAGAGGACAGACAGACTCCCAAAAGAAAAGACAAAGTTTATTAAAGGGATAAATTGGAAGAACTTATAGAACACCCGATATGATAAAAGAAAAAAAAAATGAAGGTAACTGACAGTGCGTGTGCGTCTTTTTATGATTAATATATCGTACTTTTACATAATTTTTGAGGTAGGGTTTAATCACGATTTACCTCCTACATCCCACAGGTATCCGTTATATCATTTACTATATATTATATCGTATTCACACTACAATTCCTTTGAAAATAGTTAGTCCTGGAATGAGGTATTATGACCGTTTTCTATTACTATTCAACAGATGCAGGAATGCCGTAATAGTTCTAGAGAGTGTAGAATAACATGCTCTGATAATTACTGAACGAGAATAACAACGTAACTATTAGCAGTTAGATCCATGTAGCAGTTTCAGGCACTTTGCTTTCATGAGATTACTACAGGGGAAAAAATCCGTGATGTAATTTCAGTGCGGTAATAAAACCACCGAGGTCTCATTATTCTGCAGTTCGTTCCAGTGTTATTGTCTCTTTTAAGATGTTGATCGTTATTTAAAAGACTAGAGGCTTTTGGCGATCCTCAGTGGCGCTTTAGAAGCATCTGAAGTAGGGTTATTAAGTTAGTAATTTCCTTGACTTTTTTGTGTTATTATTAATTTTCATTATTTCTGAATCCTCTTCTCTCTTCTTTTTATTTATTTTTGTTTTTGTATGAATATTTCCTTTACTTCTATTTTCTCTTGTCTTGTAGTTCTTTCTAATTCCTTTTCGTAATAGGTTATCGGCGTTTCATTCTCTCTCTTTCTCTCTCTCTCTCTCTCTCTCTCTCTCTCTCTCTCTCTCTCTCTCTCTCTCTCTCTCTCTCTCTCTCTCTCTCTCTCTCTCTCTCTCTCTTCTTTTCTAATTCACACCCAGTCAATTTCAAAAATCCCTTTCATTTCCTATTACTTTCCACATAACCCTTCTTTCATTACACATTCCTACGTATTCGCCTCCTTGCTTTCCCCTTCCCCCCTTTCTACACCCCTCCCCCCCTTTTCTACTCTCGCCTCCCCCCTCTCCCTTCCCCCCTTTCTACTCCCTCCTCCCCTCTCCCTTCCCCCCTTTCTACTCCCTCCTTCCTCCCTCCCCTCCCTTCCCCCCTCCTTCACCCCCCGTCCACGTGTGCCTCCGATTTCCCTTCCGCCTTGCAAGATGCGCCGCTGCAGCTGCGTCCGCCTCCGCGCGCCGGCCGATCGAAAAGTCATCTCCCGGCCCGGGGCGCGAGGCCTCAGGGGCGCGATCCTCCCGACGTGGCCCCGGTAGCGCCAGAGGAGTCCCGGAGGAGAAGCTACGAGGGCCCCGAAGCCATGTTGGAAAAGGGGGGCCCTCAGGACGGGGCTTTTGGGACGTGGCGTCACGGGGGGAGGTGGGGGGAGCGGTGGGCGGGGGGGCGGGGGGAAGGCCTGTGGGAGCGCGTGTTGGCTCGCTTGCCAAAAGGGCGCTCGGTGCCTGCTCTCGGAAGCTCGTCGTAAAAAAGCCTAAATCGTCTTGTCATATAGCGAAGGAATGTGGGCTTTCTTTGCCTTCTCTCTCTCTTTCTGAATACTTTTTGAGTATATATATATATATATATATATATATATATATATATATATATATATATATATATATATATATATATGTATGTATATATATATATATATATATATATATATATACATACATACATATACATATATACACATGAACACACACACACATACACACATAAATGCATACGAATATTTATATATATGTGTGTGTGTGTGTGTGTACTGCATATACGTATCCCTCTCCCTCCCTCTTCCCTCTCCCTCCCTCTCCCCTCTCCCCTCTCCCTCCTCCCGCATCCAACGCAACACCATCCAAAGCGTTACAGCGAACACCAGCAATCCCCGCGAGACATCATCACGGCACCGATTGCGTCACAAGGTCAACGTCCCGGAGCGTCAACTCGCCAGCCGATGGTCGGGAACAGCTGGCATGAGAAGCTGGGAGGGGGGGGGGGGGAAAGGGGGAAAGTTGAGGGGAGGGAAGGGAGGTGAGTGACTCGAGGGAAATATTTGCCACTTTCTGATATGATTTTATGATTTTTTTTAGTGCCTGTAGGGTATGTAAAGCCATATGATATGAGAAAAGTTCAGTGATCAATTAAGAATGCACATATACATGTATGTATATCTGTGTATATATCTTTATGTATGTATGTTTATTTGCACGTATATTTATGTCTATATTTCTACTTTTCTATATATCTAAATATCTCTGTCTATGTTTCTTTATCTATCGATCTCTATCTAGTTCTATATATCAATTAATCTATTAATCTATTAATATATATATATATATATATATGTATATGTATATATATATATATATATATATATATATATATATGTGAGTGTGTGTGTGTGCGTGCGTGTCTGTTTGTGTGTGTGTGTGTGTGTGCGTATGTATACACACACACACACACACACACACACACACACACACCTCACACACACACACACACACACACATATATATATATATATATATATATATATATATATACATATATATATATATATATATATATATATATATATATATATATATATATGTATATATATATATATATATATATATATATATATATATATATATATACATATGTACATATGTGTATGTGGTGTGTGTGTGTGTGTGAATATGTACATATACATATATATATATATATATATATATATATATATATATATATATATATATATATATATATATATATATATGAACCGTATTCAAGTTGACAAATGTAGAAAAGGTATGAATGAGAATGGATATTTTAACACTACAAGAAATGTATTTAACCGGTTTCGATTATATCTTCGTCAGAAATACATGTCTATATATATATATATATATATATATATATATATATATATATATATATATATATATATTTATATATATATTTATTTATTTACTTATATATATATATATATGTATGTATATATATATATATATATATATATATATATATATATATATATATATATATATATATATATATATATATATATATATATATGCAGTGAATATATCATATCGTTCATCTTAAATTCTCATGAAAAAAAACAAATTTCATGCATGCAGAGGCAAAACACGTACGAGTGAATGTTTATGTTCGTGTGTGATAAACGGCGCCTGAATTCGCAATCATTATAATTCTTTGCTTTTTCCAGGTGTCGGGGCGGCCGCCAGGATGTAGCGGCGGTAAATAACAGTGATTCCGCGCCGCCTGGAGCCGACCACAAGGAAATAAACATGAAACAGAGTCGTTTTTTCCTGCGACAAAAACGGCGTCTTCTTTGTCGAGTCCACTGCCGAGCGCGAGGGCAGGAGGGGCGGCGATAGGCGAGAGTCGATCACTTTTTGCCTCACGTTCTCTTCTCTCTTTGGCGTTCGTTCACTGAAATGTTCTTCGGATAAAGCGGACGAAGATGATGGATGAAGTGCTGTGCTCGCGCGCGCGTGCGGTTGACCAGGATCTCTCGCCAGCGTCCTACGAAGGCCGAGAGGGACCTGCAGCCATCGCCGGCCGGGACGATGCCGAGTGCCAGCAGGCGCCAGCGGTGCCAGCTGGCACGCCCGGCGCCAACGTCACTCGGAAGGACGACCGTTCCGAGAAGTGCCTCCCTAAGGCTGTGTCGAGTGCCAGTGAAAGCAGCAAGGAAAAAGCTCCCTTCCAGAAGATCATCGTAAGGCCCAATGTCACCGTGGATGTGAAACAGCGGAACAAGTCGTGGCATCACCGCCACGGCGCCCCCGCGGGAGGCGCCCAGCGCGAAGGCTTCGGCGCCAGGCTCTCGCACTCCCGCATCGCCGCCAAGCACCGCCGGATCGCCACGACCCGCGAGCGGTGCCGAGTCCACGAGACGAACAAGGCCTTCGACGCCCTCAGGAGCGTCCTGCCCGCGGCTTGCGTGAGTCACGGCGAGTCGTCTCCGGCCGCGAAGATGACGACATTGCGACTCGCCATCCGGTATATCGCCGCCCTCGCAGAGCTCCTGGAGGAGGACGACCTGGAGACCTCCCGCGCCGTGTCCGAGGAGGGCCTCTCTGCCTCCAGCAGCAGCGGCGAGGGCGACGGGCGACGCGACCTCGACGCAGACGACTTCCAGCTTGAAAAGGAGCAGGAGATCCTGGCCGAGCTGAGCCGCCCGAAAGCCGCCGTCGGACTCGCTTCGGACGACCACTACGACGACCTCGAGGCCACGGAGGACACCTACATCCTGGCTCTTGCGAGAATATTCCGAGAGGCGGAAGAGGCCTCGGAGGACCTGTTCACGGGAGGGCAGGAGGACGTCCGCGTTCCTGCAGCGCCCCCAGCGGCCGCCACGGTCACGTAACATTCCAAAGTCTGGCTCTCCTCCTCTACAGTGTATGAACATTGATCTTGCGCGGGGCAGTCCGTGCGTCCCTTGCCAAGGCTCTGGGAGGCCTTCTTTCAGACATCCAAAAGTGCCAAAAAGAAAACTAAGAACGTAATAATGTGAAAAACGAGAGTGTTTTCGTGTTACCATAGAGCTATGGTAGGTCTACCGGGCATTAAGTGTAACATGAGAAGCTATTAATCCTAAGAGACAGAAACGTGTTCTTTGGTGAGCGAAATCCCGAGAGACAATAAGGAATTCGTGTGAAGTTTCGCTCAGTGACAATAGGTAATACCGGGTATTGAGAAATAACTTTTTTTTTATATAGCTAGGCTAGAATAGGGTTTACTAACCGAAGTACTAATATACAAAGTAGAATTGAATTAGTTCAATCAGTACATAGAATTATGAATGTTAGTTTTTTTATCTGTTTATTTTATAAGCTTTAAAAACTAAAGACATTAGTAGTACAATTATAGCTTCAGAAGGGATGCTTGGCTTCATATAACTGCGTCGTTATTAATTACTGCCATTTATTTTCACTCGCATTTCCTTTCGAGAGTAAAATGTCTGTATTTTGTCTCCTTATGCTTATATTTCTGAGCAGCTGACTAAGCAGCTGTCAACGCAACTATTTTTAAACCTCGGATATATATATATGTATGTGTGTGTGTGTGTGTTATTTCTTGAACTCACAGTACTCGCATATTTATATATGTGAAACACACACACACATACACACACACACACACACACACACACACACACACACACACACACACACACACACACACACACACACACACACATACACACACACACACACACACACATATATATATATATATATATATATATATATATATATATATATATATATATATATATATATATATATGTATATATATATATATATATATATATATATATATATATATGTATATATATATATATATATATATATATATATATATATATATATTATATATATATTATATATATGTATATATATATATATATATATATATATATATATGTATATAAATATATATATGTGTATATATATATATATCATGTATATGTATATATATATATATATACACACATCCGAAATTAGCATTGCAGCCGAGATCTAGAATCCATTTACAAGCTGAACTGTCCGAACGCACAAGCACGCCAGCCCGAACACCAACCCAACTAAAATACCTCTATTTTGTTTAGACAGTGTGAACAGGTGTACCGAAACCGCTGTGAAATTCATTTGCATACATTTACTTATCGTCACTCCTTCCATTCTCCTTTCTTTCTTCTTCTTCCTTCTTCTTCTACCGTGCAAGTGCTGGTCGCTTCGATTTTATGGCAACTTTTTCCTTAATATTTTCCTGAATCATTTTGTAATCATCTTTATGTGAAAATATGGTCTTTGTTCCATTTAATCATTATTTTTTATTGTCTCCTTTTCTTGTTTGTGGAAAATGACTTGTTGTGAACATTTTGCTGTTATTATTTCCAAGATAATTTTTATTTGCATTACTAATAATCAGTTATTGTTATCCTTTTTTTTCGTTTTCGTTGGGATTATTGTCATTATTATTATTTTACTGTTATTATTATTATTATTACTATCATTATTATTACTACTGTTATTGCCATTATCATTATTGACATTATTATCATTATCCACATTATTATTATTACTGATTTTGTTATCCGTATTATCATCATAATTTTTTATTGTTATCCTTATTGATCTTGTTATTATTTTCATTAACATCATCATTATTATTATCACTGGTATCATTATCCTTATTGTAATTGATGCTGTTATCATTATCATTACTGTTATTCTTATTATCTTATTATCACTTATCATTCTTATCGCTATTATAATTATTATTATTACTATTATTATCATTGTTATTACCATTGGTGTTATTACTGTTATCATAATCCTCATGATTATCATCGACATCTTTATTATCATTTTTACTATCATCATCATCATCATACTCATGCTCATCATCATCGTCACAATCATCATCATTATCATTTATCATTATCATTTTGTTTCATTATCATCATCATTATCATCATCATTATCATTGTTATTATCATCATTACATTGTTATTCTTACTACTGTTGTTGTTATCATTATCATTATCCTTATTACGATTATCATGATTATTATTATTATTATTACTATTGTTGTTATTCTTATCTTTATTATTGTTATCATTATCATCATTATTATTAATAGTACTACTTCTGTATTTTTCCATTACTACTAATATCATAACTATTTTTTTCTATTTATTATCATCAATTTCACCTTCATTATTGATATCATTATCATTATTGTTATCCCTATCACTTTTATCCTTATCATCATTATCATTATTTGTAACATTGCTGTTACCATTATCAATATTATCATCATTGTAATAACCGTCATCCCTGTTATCCTATAACTATTTCCATCATTATTATTATTATTCCTATTATTACTGATTCGAGAAACTGAACAGAGGCAACTAAATAAATTGACCAATTTTGAATAGATTAGATTAATCAGTAACTTTATAAATCTGTCTACTTCACTTGCTTTTTCACCATGTTGTATATGTATTTTTTCGCTCTTAATAAAATAAGAAGATAAGTTGTTGTTGTTGTATTTTTCATTTCCCCCTGGTAAATGCGGTGTGTGTGCTTGTGTGTGTGTGTGTGTGTGTGTGTGTGTGTGTGTGTGTGTGTGTGTGTGTGTGTGTGTGTGTGTGTGTGTGTGTGTGTGTGTGTGTGTGTGTGTGTGAGTGTGTGTGTGCATGTGTGTTTGTGTGTGCGCGCGCGTATGTGTGTGTGTGTGTGTGTGTGTGTGTGTGTGTGTGTGTGTGTATGTGTGTGTGTGTGTGTATGTGTGTGCGTGCGTGCGTGTGTGTGTGCGTTAGTGTATGTGTGTGTGTGTGTGCGTACGTGCGTGCGTATGTATGTATGTGGCACAAATCCAACCTTAACAACCACAACGAACGTCCCCATTGACCCATCCCCATATCTGTTAAAACACCATACAAAGAACCAGTGGCGCTGAGACCCCACCATACTCCCATACTTTCCCCCATTACCCACCCGCCCCATTGTCCCCCATCCGTCGCGGCATTTTCAATCACCATATATCTTTCCCTTTATTTTTCCCGCGACGAAACTAGGTCACCGATCTCCGATAAAAATCAAAAATGGGAGAAAGTGATATACGTGGGCGCTTAATTGGAGTCGTGACCTGGGATTATAAAAGGGGAATCGATGGCTTAATTAAGGTTAATTACGCACAGACCAATTCATGCCCAGGGCGATCGTAAAACACGGAGCGGCGGGGAATAAAAAAGGTATCGAGAGCGTGGATGCTTTTGTTAGTTATGAGAGGAAGAGGGAGGGAATGAATAATGAATATGTGTGAAGACAAAAGAG
>NC_091562.1:9992327-9994827 GCF_042767895.1 Penaeus vannamei
AGAAAAGAAGAGAGAGAAAAAAGAATATAAGAAAAAATAAACAAAAGCAAGGAAACAAAAAGAAAAAAACAAAACATTGCAACCCACGCCAGCCGAGGGCCATAGCCGGTCCGAGAGACGAATGGGAGCGCTTCGGAAGGGAGAGCTAACGAGACCGGGACCTTCGCTGCAGAAAATCTCTCGGTATCCGTCACATCCGAGTGGGGGGAGAGGGGTGGAGGGGGGGAGAGGGGTGGGAGGGATGTGGGGAGGAGAGAGAGGTGGGAGGGATGGTGGGGAGGGAAGTGGTGGGGGGGGAATGGGGGTGAAAGGGGTTGGAGGAGAGAGGAAGGATGTTGGGAGAGGTTTGGAAAGGAGTTTGGGGGTGGGGGTGGGGGGAGAGGGATGGGGGATGTGGTGATAGGGGGAGGGGGTGGGAGTGAGGTTGTGGGGAGGGATAGGAGGATCCGGTGTGAAAAAGGAGTGGGGGGTGGGGAGGAGGGAGGGTGAATAGGGGTGGGAGTGGGGGAAGAGAGGGGATGGAGGGGGTGAGAGGGTGGGGTTTGGGGTGGGTGAGTAGAGGATAGAGGGATGGTTGGGGAAAAGGAGAAGGCAGATAGAAGGCCGGAGAGAGGGGGTGGGAGAGGAGGTGCCACAGATGAAAAGAATAGGAAGTGAAGTGTTGATTATAGCATCACGGGTAAAGAGAATAAGGGGAGACACCATGGGGAGGGGAGAGACATACCATGGGGAGGGGAGAGACACCATGGGGAGGGAGAGACATCATGGGGAGGGGAGAGACATCATGGGGAGAGAGACATACAATGAGGAGGGTAGAGACACCATGGGGAAGAGAAAGACACAATGGGAAAGGAAGAGACACATTGGGAAGGGAAGAGACACCATGGGGAAGGGAAAGACACAATGGGGAGAGGAGAAACACCATGGGGAGATAAACACACCATGGGGAGGGGAGAGACACCATAAGGAAGGAAAAGACACCATAGGGAAAGAAGAAATACCATGAGATGAAAAATACCATTGGAAGAGTAAACATATTATTGAAAGGGGAGAGAAAAGATACCATAGCGAACTCTAGCAAGGGAATAATTTGTATGCGAGATGGAAAAAAAATGAATTTCATTTTTATTATTATTATCATTATTATCATTATTATTATCATTATTGTTATCCTCATCATCATTATTATTATTATTATCATTATTATTATCATTATTATTATCATTATTATTATTATTGTTATTATCATTATTATTATTATTATTATTATTATTATTATTATTATTATTATTATTATTATTATTATTATTATTGTTATTATTATTATCATTATTATTATTATTATTATTATTGTTATTATTATTATCATTAATATTGTTATTATTATTATTGTTATTGCTGATTTAATTTTTGGTGGTCATCGTTGTTGGTTTGGTAAAGTAATGATGCCATTTCTGTTTGTCATCATTACCTTATTTCACATTCATGAGATACGCTTCGCTATGGTGTAAAATAGATTAATTCCATCTTTATAATTTTATAATGTTTCGTATTGTGACTTTTGATTAACATTTTCAATTTTCCCATTTGCATTATCCTTGTCAGCGCCCATAATTGGACTCGTAAAATTGATGCGATATAATTGTATAGTTTTAATTTAATTTCTCTCTTTTTTTCCGAGAAAGAAGTGAGCGTGAAGGAGTGGAGAGAAGGGTATGGATAGAGAGGGAGAAGGGGAGAGGGAGGGAGGAATAGAGGGAAGGAGAGAAAGGAAGGAATGAGGGAGGGAAAGGGAGGAGAGAGGGAGATAAGGAGAGAAGGAGGAAGGGGGGAAGAGAGAGAGGGAGAGAGGGAGATAAGGAGGGAGTGGAAGGAGAGAAGGAGGAAGGGGGGAAGAGAGAGAGGGAAGAACAGAGGGAGGGAGAGAAAGAAGAGATGGAGTGAGGGAGAGAAGACAGACAGACAGACAGACAATCAAAAGGACAAAGAGAAAGAAAGACATACAACGGATAGACATAAAAGAGATAGACCGGGGAGACAGAATGAAAGAGGGAGATAGAAAGAAAGAGAAAGAGGAGAGAACAAAGAAGAGATAAAACGCTAACAAACTCAGAACTAAAAAAGAGTGATAAATGTAAAAAAAATAGAATAAAATAAAATAAGAGAGAGAGAGCAAAAGCGAAAAAAAAGAAAACAATAGACTGAGAAAGAGAAAGAAAAAAACAAAAACAAAACAAAAACAAATAAGAGGAAAGAGCAAAAGCAAAAGACGAGCGAAAAATAAACGAAGAAGAGAAGAATAAACGGAAGAAATGGGGTGAGAAAGAGAGAGAAAAAGACTCGTGTTCATTCACACCCACGCTGCCAAATCGGGAAATCCAAGGCGTGAATAAATCTTTTCCTCCTTCTTCCACCCTCCTACCCTTCTTCTTCTTCTTCTTCTTCTTCTTCTTCCTTGTCTTTTTCTTTTTCTTTTTCTTTTTCTTCTTTTTATTTTTAT
>NC_091562.1:10027327-10032327 GCF_042767895.1 Penaeus vannamei
AAACTAGTTTTTATCCCACTCATAATTAAGAGCTCTGGACAACTAAAAGATAATGAGGAAATTAATGGCCATCAACACCTCCGGTATGATCCATTAAAGTGCGGTCTAATAAATAAAAAGGAAAAAAAAAGGCTGGGGAGCATATTTTTTCTTCTTTTTATCGGGATTGTGTTCGGTATATATAGGTGCATATGTGTATGTATGCATGTATGTATACATGTATGTGTGTGTGTGTGTGTGTGTATAAATACATGAGCGCGCGTGTGTGTGTGTGTTTGTGTTTGTGTGTGTGTGTGTGTTTGTGTGTGTGTGTGTGTGTGTGTGGGTGTGTGTGTTTGTGTGTGTGTGTGTGTGTGTGTGTTTTTGTGTTGGGGTGTGTCTTATTTTCTCTCTCTCTCTTTTTTTTTTTTTTTTTTTTTTTTTTTTTGATAACTGTTGCGGTGTCTGATGGTTATTCCATTACTCCCGCATAGCTTATTACAAAAATCAGTTTTTCGTTCACTGATTGCAGTTGCATAGCAGATTATACTGTTCTGCCTGTTTACATTTTGAACTTTCTAAAATGACATCGAAGGTTTTGTGTGAATTTGAGTAATGTAACATTAGGACCGGCGTCATCTGAAGAAAAACTAGATTATTGACAGTCATTCTGTTGGCAATAAGACCTAGGTTGTAAAATGTTTACGCGAATGATAGAACTCGAAGCATGCAAATTACCGTCATTGGCAAGTGAATTAGATTATGAAGGTACTTTCGCAATGCCATTATAGCAGTTTAGAAAGAATAGCGGTTCCAAAAGAGATCTCTGTGGGAACACCGCGAAAAAAGTCGTTTTGGGGGATATTTTCTGTGAGCCGGGTCTCTTTGATTTATATGCTGTGTTAATGCTGTACTCATACTATGTCTATGCTGTGTTATGGCCGTGTTCACGTAATGTTCAGCCTGTGTCAGTTCCGTGTTTTTATCATATACATGCGTCATAGATGTGTTCATGTTATGTTCAAGCAGTGTTAATTCCTTGCTCGTACCATTTTCACGTTGTGTCACTGGCGTGCTTATGTCACGAAAGTGATATTGTATCGAACAAAATAACACCAATCAAATTAACTCCACCTATCATTATCAGTGTCATAAGTCCTAAGAATGAACCGCTTTTCAATATCATAAACAATACATAAACTATACTTACGCCTTAGAACGGTCTTTGATTTGTATGAGTACGGTCTGTAAGGTATATTTCTAGACGGTCAGAGGTTCTCCTAAATGTTGTACGTACAGTCACGGCTAAAGCTCTTGTCAAAGTTTCGAATTCCATTTCGAGCATTCGGTTCATACCACACTTTTTGTATCGGTTAGGTTTCGAAGCATCAGTTGATGATTTTTTTTCCGGACTCCACCACTTAGCACATTAGTCAAACGGTTTCGAAGCTTCAATTGAGTTTTTTTCCGGACTCCGCCATTTAGCACATCAGTAAGACGGTTTCGAAGCTTCATTTGATCACTTTTCCGGACTCCACCCCAGCACATCAGTGAGACGCTTTCGAAGCTTCATTTGATCACTTTTCCGGACTCCATTTAGCACATCAGTAAGACGGTTTCGAAGCTTCATTTGATCACTTTTCCGGACTCCATTTAGCACATTAGTAAGTCTGTTGTCCTTAAGAACGGGAGATATCGCACCCTCGGTTTATGATTTTCCAGAGATTGCAACGAGAGTTATACTTGTGCAATTTAAAGGGTCACTGTGTAGCTGACCTTGATAAATCGTTCACTGCGTATGAATATACTTTATTAGAATCATCATTATTGACATTATTATAATTATCATTATTGTTATTACTATTATTATCATTATTACTATTATAGTTATTACTATCATTGTTATTATCATCATTCTTATTGTTATTATCATTACCATTATCATTATCATATTCAACATTATCGTTATCATTATTGATGTTGTTATTAATATCATCAGTATTATCTTTATCGTTGTCATTATGATTATTATTATCCTTACTACTATTATCAATATTATTATTAATAACTATTACCCTTGTTGTCATTACGATTATTATTATCCTTACTACTATTATCATTATCATTATCATTATTGTTATTATAATTATTGTTATTCTTGTCATTTTTATCATTATTGTTATTATTATTGTTGTTATTCTTGTCATTTTTATCATTATTGTTATTATTATTATTATTGTTATTATTGTCATTTTTATCATTATTGGTATTATAATTACTATTAGTATCATTAATGTAATTATCGCAATTATCATTTATACCATAACTGTTATCATAATTATCACTATTGCTATTAAAATTATCATTATTGTTATTCATATTAATATCATTATCGTTAACATTATTATCATAATTATCATTACCATCAACACTACTACTATCATTATTGCACTTATTATTATTATTATTATTATTATTATTATTATTATTATTATTATTATTATCATCATCATTATTATCATTATTGTTATTATCATTATTGTTATTATCATTATTTTTATCATTATTATTATCATTAATATTATCATATCATCATTATTAGTATAATGTACGTTACTATTATCACCATCATTGTTATTTTCATTATTATTTCAGTTTGCCAAATATTGACTCAAAATTTGGAATGACTCAAAGTTCTTGGTGACTTTAACTTTGCAACTGACAACATTTGTACTTGACTAAAATTTTGTGATTGACAACATTTGCAACTGACTCAAAAATTGCAACTGACTCAAAAAATGCAACCGACTCAAAAATTGCAATCGACTCAAAATTTGCAATTGACTCAAATTTTCCAATTACCTCATGATTTATAATTAACTCAAAATTTGGAAATAACTCAAAATTTGGAACTGATTCGACATTTGTATTTGACTCAAAATTGACTCGACATTGGGAATTGACTTGGAATTTGGAAGTATAGTTTGAAGTAATTAAACCCTATTGATATACCGTCACGGTTTATCAGTTGAGATAATTATCAATTGTAGTTTTTACTACTTGTATTATTATTATTCTCGCTATTATAGTTATAAGAAAATCCGTTTTCCGCTGCTATTATCCTGCTGTTAACGTTACTATTCATTGCCTTTAATATTTTGTATTCGGTGCGTGTCATTTTGTTTGCTTTATATAATAATAGTTTCACAATCATTACTGTTTCAGAATCTTAATGAAGCTTTCTGCGAATATGAAAATAATTTTACAATAATTAGGTTTCTGGATCATAGTAAAAGGGTCAAATTTTACTTATTTTTCGTATTTTACATATTTCTAAGTGGCAAGATAATCAGGACCATCAGTGATCATTACAATTTGCACTTAGTTCGAACTTTTCGGCATAATTCGAATCCATCTTTTTGGCATTGATTTTTGTTCTCCTATTACTTTTTCTCTAGCAGATAAATGAATAAAGGAAATAATATTGTAACTGATTAATGCACAACTGATATTATAACCTTAATATAGACACCCTTCACATAACCGTGCCTAAGACGAAGCTAAAGCCAAAAGAGAAAACACGAGACAAAAAAATAAAGAATCCTTCGACAGCGAAGCCAAAGCCCTTGCCAGTATCCGGGACTCGTGATATTAAGTAATTGTTGGCGTGGTTTAAGAGCGTTAATAACAACATAATAGGTCATTTAGGGCCAGGTAATGAGCGAGGGGGTTGTCAGGGACGCGAGTGAATTATGACCAAGGGGCTCGGGAGGGACTTAGGGGAAAGTTGCCTCGAGATTGTTTAAAGTGTTGCGGCACGAATGCGAACACTCGAACGCACGCATGCGGACGATTGATGTATACACGCGCGAAAGAAAGGTATGCGTGTTGTTATTTTCCAAGAATTCGACGATATTTCGTGTTGAGCAGAATAATTTGAGGGAATTTTGTAAAACGAATTTTTAATCTCATGCGCAAAACAGGAATGCGTAGTAAACACACACACACACACACACACACACACACACACACATACACACACACACACACACACACACACACACACACACACACACACACACACACACACACACACACACACACACATTACACACATTATCACACACATTAGCCATTACTATTACACACACACACACACACACACACACACACACACACAGAGTTCCACACGATAGTATGGGCGTGAGGGCGGGGTCTAACATGCGACCTTCGACCAGAACACTAAATCGTTATAACTGTTTTTCCCCCCGAGATGAATTTTTAATTTTCCTTTTAATTATCGACTCGCTTTTTTCTTGCCTTTTTCTGTCATAATGCTTTATCTTTAGATGCATTTCTTAATTTATGAGATCGTGTTCATATGATGTAAATATATAATGATTGCTTTCATCTATTTCAAGCTATCCCATCCTTACCCCTCCCCTCCCCTTTACCCCCCCCCCTCCTCTACACATGTACAGATTAGAACGGGATTTTATACGCACAAAAAGAAAGAAAAAACTTCAAAAGGGTTATTTACAATATAATTCTTGATTATATGGAACACCACCAGAGAGAGAAATAAAATAATGAAAGAGAAAATAGAAAAAAGGAGAGAGAGGCAGACATAACGAGATAGATGTGTGTATGTGTGGGTGTGAGTTTGTGTTAGTGAGTGTGTGTGTTTGTGAGTGTGTGTGTGTGTGTGTGTGTGTGTGTGTGTGTGTGTGTGTGTGTGTGTGTGTGTGTGAGTGTGTGTGTGTGTGCGTGATATTGTGTGTGTGTGTGTGCGTGTGTGTGTGCGTGCGCTTATGTGTGTCTGTATGTGTATGAGTGACTGAGTGCGCGTGCGTGTATGAGCAAGTTAGTACGTCGTGTTTATATGTACGTACCTCTGAGAGCGAGAGAAAGAGAGAGAGGGGGAGGGGGCAGAGGGTTGCAAGAAGAAGGAGAGAGAGAACGGGAGAGCACTTAGTAATTTACAAAGGTCCGCATACTTTAAGACAAGGGTAATGGCGGCT
>NC_091562.1:10064827-10077327 GCF_042767895.1 Penaeus vannamei
GCGAGATTTTACTCTTATTTGTTGCTTATAGGTAATCCAGTACATAAAATACCTTCCAAAATATGACAAAAAATTAATTTTTACACCCTAGAATCCCATTCATAATAAAAGTATTTCCTAAAAAACTCCTACAGTGAATGATATGTCAGGGTGTGTTTTCGTGTGGATCTTCGCGCGGTTTGTAGTAGTATCATCTGTTCGAGGAGAAAGTGACTGAGACTGAATTGACTTTTTTGACTGAAAGTGTAAGTCTCGCGGCGTAGTTTCTACCCCTTTGATGTCTGTTTTGGCGCTAAAGAGTGTGTGAAATAAGTGCGTTTCGCTGTATCTAGAGAGAGGAGCGCGGAGGAAGTTGATAAAGAGTGAGAGAAGTAAGTTGGTATTTTTACATAATATTTTTTTTGTTTTTGTTTTTCCTATTTCAGCTTTTGGTATCAACTGTACGCCAAAATTGTGTGCTTATATACAGGCTTCGTTGCGATCTTTCAGTATATTCTAACATCAGAAGAGGGATTATGTGTCGATAGCCAAAGAATGAAATAAAACGAATCAGATTTGTCGATGTTTGTGTCGAAGGAAATTGAAAGTTATTATATTTACGTGAGCTTTGATTTCATATTTTCCCCTTCTTTATGTTTACATATTTCCAGTCATATTTTTTTCCGTGATGTAATTTTATTAACATTTGAAGCTGATGAATAATGTGATTAGCATACTGTGAATGGGCAGCAAATAGGCATTTTCTACTCTCCCTTTGTCTTTGGAACACCCCAGAAAAAATCTTTTACATAGAATATGCAAAGAATTTGTATTGAATTCATGCAATGTGACTAAGTTGATATTGCAAGAGAAATAGCATCTATGGTCTGCAATACGTCTTGAGAATTTGGTGAGTGAGAGTGAAAGTTTGTTGTTTCCCTTTTAATACAGCTCTCCAGGTCTTTTATTTTTTGTTTCTTTATCCTGGAAGTGACTTACCCAGCTGTCAGATAAAGTACTTATCTGTTGTTTTATATTTGTTTGTTCGTGGTGACTTGTTTGAGGGGAAATGTCAAGAATTTTGTAATATATCCTGTCTTTGTTATGGAGCTAGGGTATCACATCTGTTTTACACTCTTGCACTGTTTTTAATGATTGCAGTTTACGCTGTCAGTGCTTTCTGTTCTTGCTTGGCGCTGAGAGTTAGTAGTAAGAAAAAATATGAATACCTGATATTTTCTGTGAAGAAAGGAATCCAATGACTGTACCATACTATAGAAGTGTTTTTTTTTATAGGTTAAAGAAAAGATGTATATGTTTTAAAGAAGGAAAATGGTATTTTGATGTTAGGTTTATAAATAGGTTAAATATTTACGTAAAACAGAAAACAGCCAGGAGAGATTAATTTTTTTTGTCATTCAAATGATGATGATGTTTTGCAATGCAATCCAGTAGATTTTTATTATCACAATAACTCCCAAACTCCCAGGTTTAGGTTAGGGATGAAAAATTGTGTTTAGGACATGGCACAAAGTGTGTATCAAACACATGCTAAATTTCTGGCTAATGTAGAGTATTTTAGAGGAAAAAGATGTAACTTTAGTACTTTTTGAATATGAGTAATTTTGTGCCCATATGGCACTCAAGATGCAGAGTGATGGTGGTTATTTCTGTGCTAGATAGTGCATTGCTGAATGTCCAGCAAACATCCACCATATATATTCTGGTAGAATTTGCATGGACTGGTTCACTATTCGGTGATAGATATCCATAGTGCATCATCAACTAATACAACCTGATGCCTTGATATATTTTTATTGTCATGTTCATGTAATACTTGCTATGGTTTGCTTTTAATAATTTGATGTGAAATAGTGATGCACAATAAGTGAAAGGAAACTGTATTGTTGAATGATATGCTGATGATGTAAGGCTAATATTGATTGATTGTTTTCTAATAATTGATGTTTTCTAATAATTCCAAACAGATGCATATTGACTATAACAAGTATGCTTAATCTATTTATTATTCATAGGAAAATGTGGGAAACGTTGATACTGAAATTATATTTACATATCAGTATTTATGAATAACTTTCTTATTATAACTTTAACTTCAAAAAAGCTTTGAGTTTGTTGTATGAAGCAGGTTTTAGAAATGTTGCACTCTTGGTGGAAATAAAAGGTAGAGCATATTTGATAAATATGTCAGAAGCATAGTTGAATTCAATATCGTAGTGGCACTATGCTGAATTGTTGCTGTCTATGTGCACTTTATATATATTTTAGCAAGATATTGGTGATTTATTCCTTGGGTGGTCTACAAGCTCTGTCTTGCTTGAATTTATATGGTGGAGGTGTTCTGACGTGTGCTATCACTGAGGTGCTTAGGCCAGTAGCAGATGTCTAAGTGATTGTCTATTTGATTTGCTCACAAACACAATATCCATTTCTGTTGTCTTAATCAGTTTCTGTTTTCACTTCCGTGTATATTCAGATGCACAAATAGGATCTTTTGATTGGGATTGGGATAGATTGGTGATTGGGATAGAATTAAGATTTTGTTCATATCAGTTGATCATAATTAGATTTTTATTAACCCTGGTAACATGTAATGTCCTGTGTGGTTTTGTTTTATGTAATGTCTCTACACATAGATGGCTCTAGCTCTGAAAGTGCCTAGCTATCAAGGTGATAAGTAAGCCTATGTGACCTTACCTGATTTTCTCTCTCCTTGAGTTTTTAGGAAAATTTTGTTTTTTCAAATGCTATTCATATCTGTATTGATACAGATATTAAGTATCATAGTACTATTAAGAAAAGTAATAATGATAATTTTTTTTTCTTTTCTTTTTTTTCAAATGTCAAGGAATAGGATAAATGGGTGAGATAAGTAGGATTAGTAATTGATTCCTTGGTGACTAAGCTTTTGTGGAGCCATCTATGTGTAAATATGATTAATAAAACAAAACTTACAGTGGGCATCTCATCCATAGCAGCAAATGTAGCTCATTGTTTGATTAGATTCCTCAGATTGGAGAGGAGAAAATGTCTGCAGGATGGTTTGGGTGATAAAGTTGAATGGAAATAAGAGTTTATGTGATTTTGGCAAGATGGTCTTGTTGCTGAATCATATTTTTTTATTTTCTTTTTTCTCTTCCTTTTTCTTTAGGGAATGAAAGGAGCTCTTCAAGAAATACTGTTATTGTTTTTACTGTTTTCACATTCTTGATCCAGTTCTTCCACCTCTGCCTCCTCTTTGTTGTCCTAATCATTCACATTGCAGTCGTAACTTTTTGATTTTGGAGCTGTATTGCTCTTTTATGTGTAAATTTGTAGCAGTTTATTATTTGTTTTAGAAAGTTGATTTTAATCTGATTTTGAAAAGGAAACATTAAAGTTGGAAGTTAGCCAATAGGCCCTAAGCACACTTTCACACCCTATCATGTAAAACATTCTGTTAGGACAGAAATGTGCACTGTCTACCTTGGTTTTACTTTATTGATTTACAATCATTATTATTATTGTTGTTTTGTTGTTTAAATAGCTCCACAGGTTCTTACCAATAGTGGTTTTGGAATCAGTTTTTAGTCCTCGTGTGTATGGAAGGAGTTTTTCACAGTTATTTTCTTTAACTGTTGTTGTCATTGTTGTCATTGTCTTTATTATTATTATTACTATGAATTTTGTTATCAATATTAATATTATTAATATGGATATTGTTATTCAAATAAAGTTAACAGTAACGATAGTAATAGATATGAATATTTTATTTTTACTAAAAGTGAGGTAAGTAGATGAAGTAATGTACATCTGGTAATTGACTCCATGGTGACTACTTGCTTGCAGAACCATCTATTTAGATATGCTAAAAAGATCCTACTTTTGGTGGTGGTCTTTGAAATCTTAAGTGTTCCTATTCACACTGAGAAAAACAGGTGAGAGTCCACCTCTCTCCCTCCCTCCACTCTCTCTCTCCTTCCCTTCCTAATCATACAAATGTACATTTTTTCATTTTGCTATGAAAAAATAAAGAGCGTTTTATTAATATCTATATCTATTCTACGCCGTATAAACCTAATAGTAATAACAAAAAAATAAGATTCAAAGAATCATCATCGTGTGAACCAAGAGTTCCTTTTAAGTTGTAACATACACACACACACAAAGAGACCAAAGGCCCCATCTTGCACTCCTGCCAAGAACAGAGTAGGTGAAGTGCACAAAGGGGTAGGCACAAGAGGTCCTCAACCCTTCACTTATTCCGTCTCCAACCAGGGAGCATTCATATTGTCACTCTTGCCCTTTGTGTTTTGGCGTTGCCTATTTTTGTCACCTTCAGTGGGATGCTGGTAGGTCTGTTTATGCTTGCTTAAGTTGCATTTCAGAAGAGGTGTTATTCTGGTCTGTCTATTGTTGTCCTTTGTTTTTTTTCTGTTGGTTTAGTATTGTTCCTGGATTTGTTGGGGTTAGAGGTTAATCCATGTCTTGATTTTTTTTCTTCTTTTTTATTGATTACCGTAAGGAAAGGCTGTAAAAAGGTGTATATGATTATTTACCTCCTGATGTTGGTTTATTTATTTGTTTATTTATTTTTATATCTGAATTTTGTGATGTGCTCTCTGTTGTAATCTGTTGTTTGCTCATTTGTTCATAGTTCTCATATGGTAACATATTTCCATTGTCTATTGTATATTGGAAATATGTAATGTGAAAAAGGGAAGAAAGTAAAAAAGAACACTTTATATGAATCAATCATGTGATTTATAGTAAGGAAGCATGACTACCACACCAAGGTAACATGTGAGTAGTATATTAAATGATATTTTGAAGGTGCATGAACAACCATTTATTTATGCATACCACACAGATAATTATCATTGGCCTGCTGATTCTGCTTCTTCGACACAACAGCCAATTAGAACTCAGGTTTTATTTAATAGTACAAGTAATTGTAGTTGCTACTGGTATCTTTCTAAGTGAGAGTGTTGTGCAGGAATGTTTTGAGGTTAGGAGTAAGCCTTATTTTAAGAGCTGATGGTCCAGAGAAGACTGTGTAAAGTAAAATAGAGAAAGAGTTTGAGTACTAAGCATGTTCATAAGCAGAAGCTGATGGCAGTGGTATAATACAGCTACATTGACAATTGAAGTAATGATTATAGAATGTGATAAGTGGTGAGGAATTCTGTTCTACAAGTGAAAATAAATTCCAAAAAGACATTAGTGGTAACAACATTGAAATGAGTGATAATTTGGAATTTAGGAGGGAATAGTGAATGGTTCCAGTGAAATTAGTGATAACATGGAATAACATGGAGTGAACAGTGAGTTTTTCCATTGAAATTTATGATAGCATGGAATTTTTAAGTGAAAAGTGAGAGGTTCTAGAGAAATTAGTGATATCAAGGAATTAAGGAATGGACAGTGGGTGGTTCTAGGAAAAGTGATATGAAGAAATTTATAAGTGATAAGGGAATGGTTCTAGGGAAGCTAGTGATATCAAGTAATTTATGAGTGAGCAGTGAATGGTTCAGTACTACCTGCTGTGTGTGGTTTGTGGTTACCTGTAGCCAAGAGTGATGTCAACCCTTCTCCTATGCCTTTCACACAAAGGCCATGGGATTTAGATATCTCTAATTCTAGAGAAAGTCCAGTAGATTATTTTAACTGGCTTTTGCCTAAGGCTTCATTGGGGAAATAGTAGCTACAGTGAATAGAGGACCTGTTGTGAGTATTTTGTATAATGTGTATAATGAGTTTGAATGTCTTATTCAGAAAATAATCCAGAAATTAATCACAGTGGTTATAGTGGCATTATTTGCCAAATTCTGAATAACTATATATATAAAAGCATTACCACAAGCCTGTATTTTTTTTTTTATGTGTGCGTCCATGCTTGTGTGTCTGTGGGTATGTGTGTGTGGGTGTGGATGTGTCTGTGTGTGGGTGGGTGGGCAGGTATGTAGGTGTGTGGGTGTATAGGTGTGTGTGCGTGTGTGTGTGTAAAACGGGTATGATTTTTATACAGCATATTGCATATTCTTTAGCAGAAGAAATAAAAAACCAAGGAATATTGGCAATGAATGAACTTGGTAATCAGTAGCACAACAGTATCTGATACTCATTCAGATAATCTTTTACCAAGTTCAAATTTCTGGTAACTGAAATCATACCCTTGTGGTCGGTCTTCCTTACTACATTTTTATCATTTTGTTTTTATGATCAGGTGTTTGTGATGTTTCTTGCTGGTTTCTGAGGAAGAAAGTTCTGTGCATTGGAGTTCAGCTATCTATTGATTGAATACTCATCATTTTTAAATATTGCAATATTTATTTAGATTTTTCCTCCTTTTGCAGTTTGATCATGACATAATGGATCCTACGGTTGCTGAATTGGTCGAGCGATGGAGCTCGCTGTACAAAGAGGGCCGGTTCTCCGCCCTCAATGTACGAGAGTATTGGCGTGTGAAAGTCCCGGAAATATACTCACCACAGGTATTTTGTTATAGTTATTGTGATGTCTTGAAAAAGCGCTATTAATTTTTGCTGAATTGTGTTCATATTTGGCAGTTTGATTACTGAATTAATGTTATGATATGTGTACTTGTATGATCATGTAAGGCATTATTATTATTTTCATTATTATTATTATTATTATTATTATTATTATTATTATTATTATTATTATTTCTATTATTATTACTAATATTATGATTATTACTATTACTATTACTGTAACTATTACTACTATTACTTTTATTGTTATTATGATTATTGATTTTAATTTTTTTGTTATTGCTGTTATTATTATTGTTATTATAGTTTTTATTATTGTTATTATTGTTGTTGTAGTTATTATTATTGTTATTGTTATTATTATTATTATTATCATTATTATTATTAATTTTCTTCATTATTATTATTAATTTTCTTTCTTACCATAGTTCTCTTTTTTTCCCCCCCCTCCACATTAGCCAAATTGCAATTGCCTCAGGATCACTTTCGATGAGGAATTGGCGCAAAAGATGCTGTTTGACCCCCTTGAGAGGTTCATGTGTGGTGGTGATCCATCTCAAGTATACCAGGTAAGCCAGTTTTGTAAAACCCCTGAAGATATTAGAGATACGAACCACTTACTTGCTACTGTTCATACAGCCTTTGAGATACTTAACCCATTCATGCTGGATGATAACTTTTCACATCATGGCAAAAAATTCATGTATTCTGGCTGATGTCAACCATGTCAACCCTAACTGTTTTATTTCTTGACAGATGGTACGGCAACTAGACACTCCTCCTTCTCTGTGTGGTAGAGTTTTTAAAAATGGAGATCCCACATACGGGTGCAGAGACTGCGGCATGGATCCCACATGTGTTCTTTGCGCTGATTGTTTTAAGAATTCAGCACATAGTAAACATAGGTAAGTTTTTATTACATCTGCATTTTAATTGGTATTTAATTTGGTTGTTTCTTTGTTTTTAATGCATTTTTGTCTTTATTCCTCTTGATTGTTTGTTTTCTTATGTCTTGGTTTATCTTTCTCTGTTATGTATGTCTTTTTTGCCTTCAGCCTTTGAACTATGAGATATGCCTTTTTTTTTCTTTCCTTCTTTCTTTCTTTCTCTCTCTCTGTATTGAATGATTATCCTTTTCTGTAAGATATATACTAATAGTATAGCAATGATGATAATACTGTAGTTACAAATATTATGATAGATTTTTAAAGTATCTTTGAATCATACATTTCATATTTTCATTAATTCTACAGGTACAAGATCAGTACGTCTTCAGGCGGAGGATACTGCGACTGTGGTGACCGGGAAGCGTGGAAGAGTGATGTATTCTGTGATATTCACATTAAGGGTCAAATGGCCGAGCAGTCTAAAAATCCTTTGGAAATGATCCCTCCTGATTTGGTAAGTATAACTTGAGAAGATATAAGATGTATAAAAAAGAAATTTGTGTCTATCTTTGTTTGTGTGCACGTGTTCAGTTGTGTGGTTTAGTGTCTGGATTTACATACATGTTTCATGACTTGATTTGAACCCACAAAATTGTAAAATTCACTAATGAGAAATGTTATAGAGTAATAGATAGACTAATAAATTACATGATTTGTTTATATTAATCTGTATTATTTTCTTCCAGATTGAGAGAATCCATTTGATATTTGACTGCATTTTGCCTTATGCTAAGGAATTGCTTACCTATGAGGAAGGCTTCTCAATACCGAAGGATCTGGAAATCAGGGAACAGGACAGAGAACCAACCAATCTCTCAAGCTTGTACGATAGCAAAGACACATTTGTCACGATGTTGTATAATGATGAGACACATACGTATGATCAGGTAAGTTCACTAAAATCGCTCAGTGGTTTGACAGTATAAAGGGAATGTCTTGTGTAGATTAGGGAGGAACCATTGTAAATTGTCGTCATCTCTCCCGCTTCTCCTGATGTAGTCGAAATCATGCAGGTTACAGAGTCTAATCTAATATCAGGAAAACTCTGGCTTAACCTATACACATCCATGCACATACATGTACAAACATACACTCACTCACTCACTCACTCACCCCTTCACTCACCCCTTCACTCACCCCTTCACTCACCCATCCACCCACCCATTCTCTCTCTTAGTCTCTCACTCTCTCTCACTCTCTCTCACTCTCTCTCACTCTCTCTCACTCTCTCTCACTCTCTCTCACTCTCTCTCACTCTCACTCTCTCTCACTCTCTCTCACTCTCTCTCACTCTCTCTCTTGCTCTCTCTCTCGCTCTCACTTTCTCTCTCTCTCACTCTCTCTCTCTCGCTCTCTCTCTCTCTCTCTCTCTCTCTCTCTCTCTCTCTCTCTCTCGCTCTCACTCTCACTCTCACTCTCACTCTCACTCTCTCACTCTCTCTCTCTCTCTCTCTCTCTCTCTCTCTCTCTCTCTCTCTCTCTCTCTCTCTCTCTCTCTCTCTCTCTCTCTCTCTCTCTCTCTCACTCTCACTCTCACTCTCACTCTCACTCTCACTCTCACTCTCTATCTATCTATCTATCTATCTATCTATCTTTCTCATTATTATAGTTCCCCATCCCTCTCCCTCTCCCTTCCATTCATTCATTCTCTCTTGCTCTCTTTTTCTTTTCTTTTTTTTTTACATGCACCTATTCACTTGGTCTTATATTCACTCTTACAGGATAGTATATATATTTTTCACCACAACGTCAATGTGAAATAATCTTTTTCAAAACTGTATTTTCAGTGAAAGATTTACAATTTATGATATTGTTATATAGCTGATGATAACTGAGAGATCAAAACATATCAATGGAGGAATAGAGAAAATGCTGATTCGTTTTGCGTATATTATACTTGTAATTAAAAAAGGAATGCACTAATTTGTATGGAAACATTCCAGAAAATGAGTGTGTTACACAATACTGTTGTGAATGTATGTGCATAGAGGGGAGGCGGTATAGGGAGTTTATAAGTAGATCTATTTTCCCGATAATTGTAATTTTTTAGAATCATGAATGATACCTGCATTTATATTTCACTTTTAAAGCATTACAAAATTGACTTTATTAAGTGTCAAAATATAGCAGCTTGCATAGTAGCTGAAGAATTGTCAAACAGTCTTGCACTTCTAACCTATCTCTACAGGTAGCCCTGGCCATTCAGTATGATTCACCAATGTGAGGGGGAACTGCACCCTTTGTTAATGGGGATAAAACAACTCTGAATTTGATCTTTTACTGGAACACTAGAGTGATTGTTGGTGATTTAATGTTCTTTCCATTTTCTACAGGTTATCAGCACACTTGAGCGTGCCATTGATTGCTCACAGAAAGATGCAGTAGCTTTTGCAACAAGTATTGACAGAGAAGGTCGCTGTATTGTGAGATGCTCATCCTTCCAACAGTGCTCTCAGACAAAGAATGTGATGGAAAAACAAACTTCAAGAGGAAGTGGACGGCCACTGAGAGTGCAGGTTTGTAACTTTCTTTGTATTTATTTTTATTTTTATTTCTATTATGTTTTTTTTTTCTGCTTTTTGAAGGAGGGTTTCACATTCTTATGATTCATTTCTATAAATCCAGGCTAGCTAAAAAGCCAAAAGATCTAGAGCATGGCTGTGCTTGCCATGTGCAGGCTCACTACTTTTCATATCGTATGTGTTGTGATAATTTCTTGGTTTGTGACATGTGACATGTGAGGCCTAAATAATGGAGTATTAATCACAGTAATAGATAATCTGAAACTCTTAGGTGTAACCCTAGATTCACTGTAGCTCTTTATATGGCTTACCATAATAATGATCATGATAAAGATGGTTTGACATACATGGCCTAGGCTAGATAGCCTTTCTTAGCCTGGCTTAATAAACATGCCAAGTGGAGGTAATGTGCTAAATGAATCAAGGGAAAGGAGAATTTTGTTTACTTGATATTTAGTCTGAGAACTATATTTGTATACCATATTGTCAATATGACTGAAAACTCAAGTTTAAAATTATTTGTCTACAATTACATCTTCTCTTGTATATATGTATTTTCATATCAGTAATTGATATGTATATGTTGTATTGCTAAACATTCCTACTACCTATAGCTGATTCATTTAGCTCATACTATCCACAAACTTGCTAAGAGTGGCAGCAATTCCTGTTCATCTCTAGCCATCCTTTCCCAGTAATGCTGTCAAGGCTAACCTCTCCTCTTACTAACAACTGCTCAAAGATGTCTCTTAAATTTGATGCATCCTCTTCAAATGTTCCTACAGAGTATCAGAATATTTACAAATATCCTTCAGCAATAAATTAGTAAAGCATTTTTTCATGTCCCAAGTTCTGAAATATGACGAGATGGTTTTCATTCACTGTTTCCTTTGTAGGTGATGCCAACTTATGTCATAGCACACCAGATATTTGCATCCAGGCTGTTAACTTGGCTCCACAACATTCTTGAATCAGCTCAAGCTTTCAGGCTGATCTTCAGTGAGATTGTTAATAGGGTGAGTTGGAAGGTGATGTCTCTGCAATTTCATATTTTTGAATTCCCATAACAGCACTTACAGTACTTACTATAAACACATTGCAAAAATTTGGGCTTCTGTTTGTGGAAAGTTTGCAGAATCCATTATTAATGTGTGTTATTTTGCAGGATGGAGGAAGCATTGTTGAAAATATTATCTGGACGGACACTAAGATGTGGAAGACAGCACGTGTGCAGTGGCATAGACTATTCATCTCTGGCATGTTGATGGACCAGGAAAGCAAGAAAATGTTTGCTAGAGTATGTGTTAACATTCTGTTGTCAGTATTTGCTGATTCTTAAGTATGTTTACAAGAATTTAATTTTTTTTTAGACCACAGTACTATATTTTCCATGTATTTTGGTTATACTTCATAGTTCCTTATTTTCTCATACACTGATATTATTTTGAGCATTTCAACAGAATCCCTTTACAATATATATTTATATAAAAATTCCTCTTGATTTTCATAGACATTCACCAAAAACTACAGCAGAATGATGAAAGACTTCATTTTGGATGACCACGATCATGCAGTCTCTGTGGCCTCTTTGGGTGTTCAGTTGTTCACTATGCCCACCATTGCTCACATGTTGGTAGCAGAGGAGGATGTGCTAGCTCGCTTGCTGAACACTTTCTTGTCAGAGTGTGATAAGAAGCTGAAAGACAGTAAGTACTTTTGGATCTAATGTGTCTGTTTTCCTAGAATTTTTTTGTTAAAAGTTGCAGTTATGATACTAAGGTGATCATCTGCTGTTAGTGCCAGGAAATTTGCATTAATTTGTAGGGGGGGGGGCAAATAACTTATTCACAATTGATCAAAAAGACATGAAAATTGTATAATGATAAACACTAAGCTCTGTCATAAACTGTCATCTTTGAATTTTGTAGCTTCTTTTTTATTTTTTTAGGTATGTTTCCAAGTTTGGCAATATCACCCTACCCCAAAAAGCCTATGCATATCTATTTTTTTTTTTTTTTTTTTAATTAGATGGCAATTTGTCATGACAAAAATCAATGTAAATTCGTGGCATCCTATGGTACATTTACTCTCGTTTTTTATTCTTCAATACTAATTTTACTGGTGAAAAGAAATCTCAAAATGTGTACTATACAGTGAAAGATGTTGAAACCAGACTGGTTATTTGGTTGGTTGTATGGAACCTTTATAGAATTCCACAATTTTGGGTTTCTTCAGATATCATTACTAGATATTTATGGTAATTTTGTATGTAATTGATACTTGTGTGATAATGTTATGGAAAATGATAATGATTATGTATTACTGATAGTTTATATGGGATCCTTTGGTCCATTGGAGTCACTGATACAATTTGTATCCTGCAATATATTTTTCATATTTGATAACCTGAATGGATTTTGAATGATACACAGTGTAACTAAAGCAGACCAATAAAACCATATAAGAACAAATTTTTTATAGGAAGCAGTCAAACAACAGAGGGGGATGATTAGCTAATACAGCATACAGCTTCTCAT
>NC_091562.1:10087327-10094827 GCF_042767895.1 Penaeus vannamei
TGTCCACCACCTGTCCCTCCTGCATTTACTGTTCCTTTCACCATGATTGTCAACATCCTCCAGTGTGATGTTTTCCTTCATATCCTGAAGACAGTTTTGAAGAGGTAGGCTAGATACTAAGGCCTTGGCATGATTTTTACCATGTCTTGCTGGCAAAGTTTATCAGCTATTAATATTATTATTGTTGTTACTTTTGTTATTATAATTATTATTATTATTATTATTATTGTTTTGTTATATTAATGAAGTTGTTATTACTACAGAATGATGGATCTGAAATCCCAGAGTGTGAGTGAGTCACAGCTACAGAAGGTCCTTCATCTAGTTGGATATGCACTTCATGAAGAGGAGCGCTACTATCACAACAATGACCCCTACTTCCACTTCACACGAAGGGCCCAGAAGATTAACCTACTTGGTCTGCTTGAGGGTCTTGTGGGACACCACAGAACCACCACACATAAAGACCTCCTGGCATGGACAATCAGAAAGTAAGCAGTTGTTACTACTTTTTTGCAATCTGCTGCTTCTCACCCTTTTCCTTGTCCTCCTCCTCCTCCTCCTCTGAACTAAACCGTAAATACCAAAGGGATCATCCATAAACGTTCAAACCCTACGTAAGGAGGGAAGTGGTTAAGACCAAGCATACACTTTTTTTAATATGAAAAATAATGATCCATCAGTAGATGAATTGGCAGCCACCAGACAGAAGAAGGGGATGAAGAAAATAAGGAAGAGGAAAGGGGGGAAGAAAAGACCATGGGAAATTGGTTGAGGCAGGGGCTATGGCTCAAGATATGGGAGGTAACATACATTGGGCCTCAGTCTCTGCTCCTAACCCCCCCCCCCCCCATGACAACAAGGAGCAATGATTGGGGGGGAGGGGACTGTTGTAATAAAAAAAAACATAAATACAGCATTTGCAAAAAAAAAGAAATCTGTAGGCTCTTGCTTTTACAGTGAAAGAGCAATATAACAAGACATATTTATCTTAGAATCACAAAATAGAATTCACATTTAGAGAGGAAGATTATTTATTTAGGGGTTGGCTCAAAAGTCTTATGCTTTGTAGACTTGTGATAAAGATGAAAATTATGGATGACCCTTAAGTGTTTGTGATATATTACCATGAAAGGCTTGCTAGGAATAAAAAGTAAATAGTGTTACTGAACTGTTCCTTTACTTCTCTCAGGTACCACAGTGTGCTGAGTCTGTCAGCTTCTTCAAGCAAAGAAGCTCAAACATCAGAGGCAGTGATGGCTTCTACCTCTACCTCAGTCGCAGCTTCTGCTAGCTCCGAGAAGAAACGAAGGTCTGACATTGCTGCACAGAGAAAGGCACGCATTATGATGAAGATGGCATCCATGCAACAAAACTTCATCAAGACCAATGAAACGCTTTTCCAGGTGGGTTGATATATGATACCATTTTAGAGAGGGAGCGAATGAGTGTCTGTCTGTGTCTTTAATTTCGACTGTTTCTATGGTAAAGTGTGTATTTGAAAGACCTGAAAAAAGCATTATTTTTGAGTCCTTAATTTACAGTAATTCCATTCCTGAATCCGTACCTTACGTGAAATGACGCACAAAAACAATTAATTTCATCAAAAATAACTAAATAAAATCAGTTGCATTCCCCTACCTCCCATCTAGACTTTATAACTCTCAAAATGTATGAAAATGATTGAGTTTGGTAAAATAAAAACCCTTTGAATAAATTAATGAAGCTATACATAATAATACAAGATGGATATACTGAGCTCATGGAAGTTGCATATTGGAGAAATTATCAGTGATATCATGTGCTGCTTTGACATACCAAGTGTGGCAAGTCTCTTTACAGTCAGTTCTTCATGTTGTTTTTGCATTTCCTTCATAAAGTCCTTTCACCTTGTGTTGCCCTCTCATAAGGCTCATTAGAACTTTGCTGTAGTTTTGATCTTCAATTTATATTTATAGTTCATACCATATGAATAAGTGAGAGCTTTAAAAACATTACATGTAAGTGAAACACTGCAGATGGGCACTGTAAAATAAGAATTAAATGTATAAGAAATTAGTGTTCATAATGATATCTCACAGAGCTGTTTCTTTCCCTTAGGAAACCTCTTCAACAGAGCAGACAAATGATGTTGTTGAACCAACACCAATGGACCTCACAGAACAGCTACCGGAGGACATGATAGCTATTGGTCCTCGCCAGACCCTAGTGCAACCTCAGGAAGTTAGGTGAGTTTATAAAATAAACCTTTCTTGGAAAAGTATTTTTTTCTCTCTCTCTTAATGAATATTATCAGTTGATATATGAAGAACTAGTCTAATTATAATTATGTCCCTCTCAACAGCCACACCTGCATTCTGTGCCACCAAGAAGACCAGGTTGGCCGTGGTGAAGGTTCAACAGGCAGAGCCATGGTGCTTGGGGCCCTTGTCCAGAGATCGACAGTCCTTTCTCGCAATCGAGCCCGGCGCTTGGATCAGCCAGACAACCACGACCCACTGTTACTCCCAGCTGACCTCTATTGGGGTGCACACACATCCTCCTGTGGTCACACCATGCACGCTCACTGCTGGCAGGAGTACTTTGACGATGTGGTCAAGAAGGAGAGGAGGAAACCCTATCGGTGAGTGTTGAAATTATATGTGCAGTAGAGTTGAGGTTTTGTTTGGGATGTTGTGACTTTGTTAGCTTTGACGTTTATGTCACGTATTGAAATTATCTATGCTGAAGAGTTAAGGATGCCTTTTTGATTTTTGAGACTTTGTTGGCTTTGGATATTGGTACCTGAATATAGAGACTGTAGTGGTGATTTCCTGGGAAGGAGGAGGCAGGTATTTTGATGCTTTTGAGGATATTGCTATGGAAAGTGTGAAAGGTCCCAAGTAATTTTTTTTTTTTTCTTTCTTTCTTTCTTTCTTTCTTTCTTTCTTTCTTGATGGGAAGCATATCTTCTGTAATAATTTTGTCAACTTTCTTTTCTCCCCCCACCCTTTCTTTTGTGATAAATGTTTTTGAAATGAAACAACTATAAAAGGATTAATAAAAAGGCACTTATAAAAATACTTAGAAGGTAATGCTGCTAAGTATTATTATTTTTTTTATTATATAATTAACCCAGTGATGATGGCTTTTACTCATGCCAAACTAAGCCGTGCATCAGATTCTGTGAGCTGTCAGGTGCTTTTGTGAAAAAAAAGAAGCATAGGAAATATATTTTTCCCAATGTATATAATTTCAGTTTTCAAAGGTAGAGCAAAAAGGACTTTAAGCATGTTTTGTAGGGCTGAATCTCTTCACTGATCACAATGGGCTAGAGAAGCGGATGGTTGATTAGTGCGGACTACATAGAGCAGACTTGACTGTGTAGCATGGATACTTCCTCAGTACCTCATGGCAAGAGTAGATACCATCTGATGTTATCAAACTGACCCTGGATTTTTATTTATGTGTAGATTACAGGAACAGATTGTTTATGTATCATGCTTTTCTTTATACCCAACTTGTTTATTGAGAGGGTTTTATGTTACTTGTGTTATGCTGAAGAACCATCTAAGTATTCTAATATAGTCTTCATATACCTTTTCAACGACAAGAATCATGAACGTTCATTTTCTATTAAGGGGAGTAATAATATTCGCTTGTGTATGATAGAAGATATATTACTTTGTACTTTCCTATACAAATATAATTCTTTGTGTTCAGTATAAACATAGAAAAATAACAAATGCTAAATATATGCATAAAATGACATCCAGTATTGTTTTTGTATGCAGAAAAAGGTAAAATGTCATTACAGTATGTGCTATCACAGATCTATTACAAGGGAAAGTGAATGTTTATAACCTTCTTTCTATATAATACAAGTTCTATTCACTTAGAAGGCTTCAAGGATAGTTGCACCATCAGATCAGTATGAAATAAGAGGACACCAAAATACTTGTGTGTGTATATGTTTGGTGACCTTGAAACCTGAATTACCTTACATCACAGTGTTGAAATAGAGAGTCACATGAAGTCCTATTATTTTATCACCATATTTCACAGTTCTTGCTATCTGGGTTCATGCCAGAGCCTTCCTTGCACTGGTAGGCACTGTGGAATGCTGAGCTCTTTGTAAGAGTGGCAGTGACCCTGACTGAGTGTGGTGGGTAGTGCTCCACCCCCTTGGCTGGAGTGCCATCAGGGGAGGTCGTGCAGAAGAGTTGGGCATAATAGAGGAAGAATAACTGGTCAGGGGTCATAGCCAGTTGGTCCATGAGATGCTCCAACTGTCCTGGAAACTTTGTGCGCTGAAGTTGCTTCTGGGTTGTCATGTAGGCATTGATTACACTGCCATCATCAGCCATGACCTCAGCGATGGTTAGGAGGCCGTTTATGGCGTAGTGCTTTTCACTGTACTCATTCACACGACACAGCACTCGCTCCACAAAATCTTCGACTGTTGACTCATCCCAGAGGGTGGCATTAGCCCTTCCAAGTGAATCCCTGGTGCGTCCCACAAAGTCAATAGAGTGCCCAAGCTCATGACTAATGAACACCCCCATAGTGGCATAAGTAAGGGGTTCAGGGATGTAGGAACTGTAGAGTGGGTACATGAAGCCACCCAGCGGGACCAACAGGGCATTCCTACGATACACATAGAAACTGATGAGTGACATGGGGGAGAGCACTTCCCACTCGGTATATGTTTCGGGCTGCCTCAGAAACTTCATCTTCCGCTGCTGGTTAAACTTAAGTAGGTTAATCTGGTTCTGCAGGAGGTTGTCATGGGTGAAATGGAGCTCCTTAAACAGACTTCTGAGTTGCAGCACATTATCTAACACAGGGGGGTAGCCCACCAGGATCTTTACATTATTGAGTTTCTCTACCAGCATGTTTTTATCCTTATCCTTTAGCCATTTGAAGGAGGAAATAAACCGCTTGTATTCATCACGAATGTTCTCTGCCATGTGCGTCACCTTGTTGACCATGTCCTTGATGTCATGTTGCTTGTGTAGCTGTCCTTTGATGATTTCCATGAGGAGGTAAGCAATGGGTAGGGCCAGCCTCTCTTCCAGCTCCTTGATGCAGGGCCGGTATCGGAAGTGCGGGAGGCTAGTGGTGTTCTCACCAGTAATCCCGTCAAAGAGTGGCAAGATGGTGTTCCTGGCAGACTTGTGCAAGTACTGCGCATAGTTCTGAGCCACTTGCCAGCGGAGGAAGGCGTAGAGACGGCGGGCTGACCCTTCCTGTGAGATCTCCTCCAGAATGTTGGTGGAGAGCACAGCAAGATAGTCCTGCACTAAAGAAAGAATTCGCTCCTTCTGGGACACGAATATGCCCAGTGGATTGAAGCCTGCATTAAAAAAGCTTTGCCAGTTGAGGAAGGGTGCAATGGCTTCAAGCTCCTGCACCGTGGTATCGTTGACCAGGGGAGAACCACTCAGGGGTTGGTACACCTTGAGCATCGCTAGAATGTCTTCCACCTCTGCAGCCACATCCCTGCCTTCAAAAGTGCCCACTATTTTCAGGAGATCTGTGGCATATTGTTGATACACAGTAATGAGTTCCTCATTGCCTTCGACCTTAGTACCTTGTGGGATAAGGTCAAGGCTGGGTGCTGAGATTTCAATGGCCATGCTGTCTGCCACGCTGTTATCTACTTCAACCTTCCAGCTGAAGAAGGCATGGACAGCCAGGTCGTGATGAACATACTCCAACATCCTTTGAAAGGCTTCCAAGGGCTTCACTTTCTGTAAGAGAGACCTGTATTGCTCATCCATGATGCGGAGGACCTCTTGGAGAGGCCCAGCACCTAATGTGGCGAGTTGTGTTTCATTCTCACATGCTGCATAGTACCGACCTGCAAGCTCCAGCATAAAAGGGTCAGCATCCTCGAGGAGATCCTGCCGAGCCCTGCCGAGTGGGTCCTTGAACTCTTCTGAGAAGGATATGTCTTGGGATGTACCTCCAATTTCGGACGAAGCGGCGCGCTTCAGTTGGTCCTCCATCAGCTCCCAGATGGTGATGGTCATTGCTTCGAAGTTACTCCAGCGGGAAACCCCCTGGGGAGGAGGCACGTGTTGGTGCCAGTTGCCACAGGCATATTCATAGAAGTCCTGGCACGGGTCCGAACTCCTGTTCATGGAGCCCTTGATGTTGTCTGCCATTAATTTGTAGAATTTGCGAATTTGTGAGGTATTTGGATCTGCATCAAACTCCTGTGGGAGTCCGGAGCTCTTCCTACCCTCCAGAAAGACGTCCCTGTCTGCAAGGACGATCCTCTCACCGGGCGAAATGCTGTCTTCGTTGGTCGAGTCGGGCT
Source organism: Penaeus vannamei (assembly GCF_042767895.1). Lineage (NCBI taxonomy): Eukaryota > Metazoa > Arthropoda > Malacostraca > Decapoda > Penaeidae > Penaeus > Penaeus vannamei. The sequence continues at coordinate 10,093,632 of NC_091562.1, forward strand.
GGAGTCGCACGACGTCGGCGGGGATGTTGGGGGAGGAAGCCGTAGGAGCGGGGGTGGGAACGGTCTTCCTCGTCAGGAGGGGGAAGAGCACGATGATCAGGACGAGGCCCGAGACCACGACGCCGGCCACACTCACGCCCATCACCCACCGTTCTGTCCAGGTCCGCTTTGGCTTGTGCATGTCCTCTGCCCCTCCTCCGCCAGCCTCACAGACGGTGGGGCTGGGGGCGTGACCTGGGGTGGTGCCGTTAGCCTTGACCTGGGATCTCGCCAACTCTCGAAAAGTCGTGTAGATGTGATTCAGTTTCGGGAGTCGGGAGTCGGCGGGGCCAGCTCTCGGGCCCTGGCGCTGGGTGACCCGAGACGACGAGGCGAGACCCGGCCCGTCGGCGGGAGCGTCCGGCCCTTCCCGCATGCTAGTTCTCTTTCCCTCTCTTTCTCTTCTCTTCTCTTCTCTCTCTCTCTCTCTCTCTCTCTCTCTCTCTCTCTCTCTCTCTCTCTCTCTCTCTCTCTCTCTCTCTCTCTCTCTCTCACTCTCTCTCTCTCTCTCTCTCTCTCTCTCTCTCTCTCTCCACTTATTTCCTTATGTGTCGTTACTTCACGCGATGGACTTCAGACCATAATTTACCGAGGTCACAGTGTTGATTAGAAAGCAAGATCACACGATTTCTCTGTAGCTTGCACTCGGGCGTTTATGCACCGTAGATTTTAGCGTCACAAGTTCATTCACATTTACATCCTTGAAATCAAAACGTCACCTGTTCTCTTTTGATTTTGTTTTATCACCCATTATCTTGCGTAGCGTTGCTCTCACAGCCTCACATCGTATTTAATCGTCACCAGAAATCTGATCGATCGAGCACTACTTCTTCGTTTCCCATCCAAAGAGTCTGCGTCAAGAGGTGTTGGAAATGGTGTCGACGTCCGCCAGACCCGCCCGAGACCTGCACGCGCGCACCTGCAATCTCGCAGCCTTCCCGTAACACGTGTGGTGGTTGACTGACTCCCCGACTGGTTCCTGGAGGTTGTCCGGGCGGCTCTTGCTGGGGGAGGGGGAGGAGGGGAAGGAGGGAAGGGGGAAGGGGGCTGGCGGCGATGCATTGATGGGGGGTGGGGGGGGGGGCTGCGACATCTCACCCCTGAAGGCTTTCGTTGTTAGTGTTCCAGTGTTTAAAAAAAACGATAATGAGAGAGTT
>NC_091562.1:10117327-10127327 GCF_042767895.1 Penaeus vannamei
GGGTGACGGGGGACAGAGAGGCCGATCCCCTAAGTGGTCCAGGCTCCAGCTCTACAAGAAACATAAAAAGGTACCATCGCATGTCGCTTCCCCTTATGCCTCCTGTGTCACTCGCCACACACATTTTCCGATTTCACTCTTGTGGTTTGTTTGGGTCAGTTTAGTGAGCTTCAGTAAATTGTGCAGCTAGTTTGAGGATATGATTATTGTTGTTCAGTAGATAAATGTAATGAGAATGATTTAACTTCTTACATTTTCATTATCATAGTTCTGCTTTTAATGTTGCTTGCAATAAAAATAAATATTTATATATATATATATATATTAGAAAAGAGTTTGAGGCCGTCAGTCACAAGTTGTTATTATCAGTCCGTTCATTCGCATCGTGATGAGAAGGAAGAGGAGGAGGACACCAACTGTGTAGAAGGCACGTGGACACCCCCATCTCTCCCGTCAGTTGTGATGGACCTCATGTCCATCACCTCCCCAGAAACGGCCGAGGCATTCACCAACTTGTTCAGCAATCTGGCAGCCACTACCATCCCTGCAATCCCAAGCTATACTATGAACATGATGTCCAACTTTGCTCATGCAGTCTATGTGGTGAGTTGGATATGATATGGTGCAATGAAGAATAATTTTTTTTATATTTTAAACATTGGCTAAAAGCAAAGGAAAATTGGCATGGTAATAGATTTTGATAATAAGATGTTTTTTCTTTCCACATTAGCATGGTCTAGGTGTACACCCCAATTTATCAAGTAGACGTATCCCACTAATGGTTTGGGCCAGCGCAGCATACACTATCCTAACTCTGGAAGAGACGCAGCGCAATGCCAACCGTGCTCTCCTTACCTCATTGTCATCAAGGCAGAGAGACTGTCTCTCTGCCCTAATTAGATTTGCAGCCTATGTTCCCCAGTGTGTCAAAAAGAAGCAGGTAAGTTTTCCTAAGGTCATTGTTTTTTCCCTCATTTGTATATATATTTGTATGTATGCATACATATTTGTCTTTTTTCTTAGGTATTATTTTCTCATCCATGCATTTTCTTCCACAGGCTATTGAAAGTGCTAGTGTTCGTTTACTAAGTGTCATCCTTGAGGGAGGAGAAACAGCTCCCTGCATTTTGGAGTGGGATTCATTCAGTGCATTAGTCACCCTCAGCTTGAGTTTGCCATCTATTTTCCCAAAAATCTTGGGAATGGCTGTTGGTTCTATGCAGGTAAGAAGGCCCTTGTATGGTTTAATCTTAAAAGCGTGAATCTTGAACTGTTAAGGTTTTAATGATAGTCATTGTCTCAAACCTGACTTTTATATTATTATTTTATCTTCACCCTGCAGGACCTGTACCTACTTCAAGTGTGTTTCCTGGCTCACCTGGTCCAGCTTCTCCTCACCTATGAGAAGCAGAACCCTGTCTCAGAGATGGAGGTAGAGGATGACGAAGAGGGAGGTGAGGAAGCACCCAAGGACAGTGCTGGGGAGAGTGGAGCAGCCACCGGTGATGCTGAATGGTTGGTGTCGATGCTGGACCACTGCAGAAGAATGGCCAGTCTGCCACCCATTGCCGTGCAGCCCCAGCGTCTCCTGGCATACATTAAGGAAAATTGGTACGGGGACTATTATTGTTGTCCATTAGGGTAATGGTTTATAGAGGTTTTTGGTTTTGGGTAGTATTATTAAAGATAGTGAAAAATAAATAATTTGGTAACCGTTTACGGCAGAAACACCTATGTGTAATTTTTGGTGTTCCAACCCTGGAAGAAATCCGTATTAACATACAATATTCTATTCTAAACTGTAGTGATTTTCACTTAATTCGATTTGCTCCAAATCAAGAAATGTTTTTATGATTGATAACTGTATACATATTCAATTTTTATTTCCTTTTTGTAGCTTACACAAATTCTTCTTACTGTTAATTGCATTTATTTGTACTATCATAATCTTTTCTAACACATGAAATAATGATATTCACTAGCCAACTTATCTTGTGAACAGCTTGCCGTTTTTGAGGTGCTGTGGTCTGTTCTTCCACTTCCTTACCGAGGTGCCAGCCCCAGAGGAGCTCCAATCCTCTGTGTTTGTGTGGGAATCAGAATTCTACTGCCTCCTCCGTTATTTGGGCTTGTCCATAAATCAGCTGCGGCCCACATTCGACGATCCAGCTCTTTTGGAACTAGTCAGTAGGTCAGTATCCATAAGTGATAGGCAATCAGTTACTTTGTAGAGAATGGTGTGTGTTAAAACACACTTTTCAGTAAAGTGTGATAGGATAGGATTACTTGAATCCCTCTGGTAAGTATAGATTTACCCTCATAATATCAGAATTTTCTTTCCTTCCCAATGTTTTTTCCATTTGTTTGTTTTTTGGGGAACACAACAAATAAAGAAATACATTTGGATGTAGATCTTTATCTCTTTGCAAACAAGGAGTGTTTATCTTTACAAAAAAATGTAATCATTATTAATAAGTAACATTTGTGAGACCAGAAAGAGTATCTCACCATGCAACTGCCCTGTTGGATGGCACTAGTTGCCAAACAAACTAAGTGAGAGTTGAACAAAGGATCAACGCTGTTTCAGTAGAGTATAACCAAAGCTTATCATTTGTCCATGCACTCTCGTCCCTTATGCTATCTGTGATAGAAAATTTTCCCTCAAGTGTGGTAAAAACAACATTAGCATTATGGTGCTAGAATTGGTCATTCCATTGTGCAATCTAGCATGTAAAAGTTAAATGAGTTTAAAGTAACTAAAGGCATTAATGCTTGCTTGACATCTTGTTTACACAACAGTTTAATAAGCCATCTTTTTATTTGTCTAATTTGAAGACTATAGGTTGATTAAACTCAAGATTCATGGTTAACCTACCTTTTGATTTGGTGGGTAAGAATAGTATTACACACTGGATGTAAGGAATGAAGTCATTAAATATTCTTTTAAATTTTTACATATGATTGTGAATGTCTTTTCAAGGTTTCAATTCCTCTTCTCATTACTCCAGATGGTGCAGTGACAGTCGTGTGCGAACCCTGGTTACCAGTGCTGGGAGCGAAGCCTGTGTTAATTCATGGACACGGATCAACCAGTTGGTTAGCCTGCCACACGATTATTCTGAGCTGATAAACACAGTGTCACAGTTTCCTTGTCCTGCATCATCCGGTGATGACTCGCGTACTCCAACCATGTGTCTAGTCTGTGGGAAGATGCTGTGTTCACAGGTCAGTTTATTTGTCATATCATTGCCATTTCAGTCCTTATTTCTGTATTTACTGATATTTCTAATGTTGATATCATAATCATTTTATGTATTTTATGCTTACTTTTTGAGTATGTTGGTGATAGATTTGCTTTTCCTGTTTTTATTCTCTCCCTCAGCATTCACAGTTTGCTTTTTGATATACCAAACTGCATGTATTTTTATGATGCTTTCTTTCAGAGCTACTGCTGCCAGACAGAGTTCCCAGAGGGCTCTCGGGTGATGGTTGGTGCCTGCACCTACCATGCCCATTACTGTGGTGCTGGGACAGGAATCTTCCTAAGGGTGCGCGAGTGCAAGATCCTTCTCTTATCTGGCAGAATTAAAGGTGAGTAGGTATTAAGAAATGAAGAAAATTGTGAGGAAATGGGATTTGAATAGAAATTGTAAGGATGGAAAGGAACTTTTATATAGATTGTTGTTAATAATATTAGGTGGGAATAAATGATTAAGGGAGGTTGCCATCTGATGAAACGGGTCAAAAGTAAGTCTGTAAAGTTAAAATGCAAAATGCATGTTGCAACATTAATACAGTCTATCATGCTGGATAAGAAATTGTAAATGTTCTTCAAAGATTCATCCACTACTTAAATCTATCTCATGGTAAAAAGTGCACAAATGAGTAGAGAGTAACAATATATGAATTGAAATATTTCAAGATTAGAGGTCAGTTAGGGGATGGATCCTTGGGAAATAACCAGGATATGGATTTGGAAATCTCAGGGAATGAAGCAGGGACACAAAGATACATTTTTAATGTAAAATTCATAATTAGCTTCATATGTCATTGTATCCTGCTAAACCAGAAATTTTCCTACCCAGGTTGCTTTGTGAGCCCCCCATACCTGGACGAGTATGGTGAAACAGACCAGGGACTGAAGCGTGGCAATCCCCTTCACCTGGATGCCACACAATATTCGCGGTTGCATGCCATGTGGCTTTCGCACTCCATTCCGGACACCATCGCTCACACAGTAGAGAGCAACTCTGGTGTTGTGCCAACAGAGTGGCAACATCTGTAACCTCTTCATGAGTGTAAAGAAAAATGTATACAGGAAAAGAAAAATTGAGAGAGACTTAAGACAGAAAAGAGAAAGTGACTTTTATTTTCTGCTACATGATGAAAAGAGAGATTATGGAAAGGTTTCCTATAATTTTCGAGTGCTTGAATGACAGTAGTACAGTAGAAATTGCCTTTCTTACAATTATTTTTTCTCACAATCTTGCTTATGTTTATATGAAAATTTATTAGTTCCACATACAGAAAAAGATGAGCCTCCAGCTCCTCAAAAGACACTATAGAAAATAAGTCACTGTGTGTGCGTGTGTGTATATATATAGTTTATCTTGAGCTACTCTACTAATAAACTTGTTTCAACTTAGATGTTTGCCAGGATCCTTAAATTTCTTAAAATTATAGAGTTTAGTTACAGGTGTGAAAAACATAGAATGAATTGTCTAATGGAATTCTAAAGTGCTATTTAAGCTGTCATAGCAAAGATTTATGAGTAAAGATGTAATTAAAAAAAGAAAAGAAAAAAAAAGTGATATATTACAGAAACAAATATGTGAGCCATGAAAGTATAGATGAAAACAAACAGACTGGTTCTTCCTCGGGGTTAAGCTAGAACTGTTGAAGGAATCAAGAGAAACAAAGAAAGAAAAAGAAAAGAATGCAATGCTAAAATACCCAGTTTATATGATTGGATGCCAGTGAAAAATTTATTAGTCTGCTGATCCTAACCACAGCCCCTGTCAAGCCTGTTTCATTTTGACCTGCCTGGAGTGCTTGTTACAGTCCTCCAAAAGAGGTTTAGCTTTAATAACAGATTATTTGTCTGATATTATACAAAAAAAAATACTGTGCTTGTTATGACATCCTTAGTATAGAGTTTTAAAGTTATTAATGCAGAGAGTTTAGATTTTTTTTTCGTGTGTGTTTGGTTGAACTAGATGCTAGGCATAGTATGTGCTATGTCAGTTCTTTTCTCATATATATGCATACATGACACATGCAAACAAACATGCACAATCACAGACACTTGCATGCACACATGCACATACACTCCAATGTGTATATATTAAACAATGTTGTAAATGTATATAGACATTTTAATTTGGTGATTATTAGTTACAATTTCATTGTAGAGATTAATAAAGGTAATATCAGATCATGGTGGTAACTCAGCTTGAGAGAGAGAAGGGAAAAGAAAAATGTGTTCAGGTCTATATAACTACTTTTTGTATCCCCAAACACAGGCACCAAAGATAAGTCCATGGAATCTCTTTTACTGTATACTGTATGGAAGGCATCTAACTTTTTTATCATTATAATTGTTATAGTTATTATTATTGTTATTATCATCAATACTACTACTATCATTATTATTATTATTATTATCAATACTACTACTATTATCATCATTATTATTATTATCATTATTATTATTTTTTTTATTATTATTATTATTATTATTATTATTACTGATAATTATGATATTGATTATTATTAGTGTGGTGCAGTGCCATATCTAATGTAATGAAGCAAAAAAACAAAAACAAAAAAGGAGAGCTCCTGTGGCCAGTACAGGGAACAAAAGAGCAAGGAATGCACTGCCAGGATTAAGAATCCGGGAAGAGAGTTAAAGGAAGTGTCATATAAGGGCCAAAAACATACGACGGTAACCTGTGATGTAGCCCGGTTAGAGGATACAGCTGTTATTGCTTGGTTTGGATATACGTTTTTATTATTATTATTGTTTATTATTATTTGTTGATGAGTGAATTATTTTAAATTACTAATTGCTATTATTGGTAATTGATACTGATATAGTGATATAACAGCTGTTATTATTTTATTATTACTATTATCATCATTATTATTATTGATAATGTTAGAATATTAGATGTATTTGTAAATTTATATATTTGATATTTTAGGATGTAAATGAGTGGGTATTGTTTGTAGTAGGATTTTTCTTTTTTCCTCAATGTGGTTCCATCCTAAGTTAAGAAGGAAGAGTTCTTGTGCTTAAGTCTTGCACATATTAATGAGATTATTTGTTGGGAAAGATGTACGTCAGTATGGAGAAAGGAGGGCGATAGACTACTGGATAGATGTTGTAGGTGGTTAAGTGTCTTTGGTTTTGTTATAGTTTTTATTGTTTATTTATTTATTTTTTGTTCTTTTCATTTATTTGTTTTATTTTATTTTTATTTTATTATTTTTTTTTTAATTAATTTTTTTCATATTGTCAATTAAATGAAATCCTGTAAAGAGAAAGAAAATATTTGGTGTGAATAAATTTTTTTGTGTTCTGCTTGTGCAAATAATGTAAGGCAAATTCAGGAGGTGTTATTACTCTCAGTGGTGTGAGGCATGCAATCTCAGTTATATATTGTTGAAATTTGTTTTGTTTTTTTGTGATATTATTTTTGTTAATATAATTGTTATTATTACTATTGTAATTACTATTATTATTACTATTACTATGATTACTATTATTATTATTGCTATTATTATTACTATGATTGTTACTATTATTATTACTACTATTACTATTATTATTATCATTATCATTATTATTATTATTACTACTATTACTATTATTATTATTATTTTCATTATTATTATTATTATTATTATTATTATTATTATTATTATTATTATTATTATTATTATTGCTATTATCATATATATATATATATATATATATATATATATATATATATATATATATATATATATTTGTATATATATATATATATGTATGTATGTATGTATGTATGTATGTATGTATGTATAAATAATAGCAATTCTGGGCAAAATTGAATGTCCAATTCTGGTTTCATTAAGTTTGCACAAACAAGTTTTAGGTTGTGATTTACTCTTCATTGCCTGTTATTAATTTATTTATTTATTTTCATTTATCATTATTTTTGCATTGCCCTTGTTAGGATGATATTGTGATATGTGTGACGATTATGGTGATTGGATTTAGAATTTTTATTTTTATTGAAAAAAAAAATTATATACTTGGGATTTGCTTAGTTAATTTTAGTTACTGTTTTGCTACAGGATTTTTTTTGTGTGTGTGTGTGTGTGTGTGTGTGTGAGATACTTGTTACACTTAATTTTTATTTGTCATGTTTTTTTTTTCTTTAGTTTTTTATTTATTATTATTATTTTTTTTTTGTACAAGTATAAGAAGTCCTCTATTTCTTCTGTACTTACCAGCAGGGAAAAAAAGTATAATTTTTCATGAAAACCAAGCGAGCAAAGCCAGTTATGATGATATGCATGTATACCCCATGACAAGAAGATAGTTCATGGTTGTGATAAATAGAACACCCTTAGGGAACTGAATCTGTAGAATTAAAGAAACTGTGAAGTAACTCTTGATAAATGTTTACAAGAGTTAATGGAAATTATGTCAGGAAGGGGGGTAGGGAGGAGAAAGATTGATAAGAAAGATTTTAACACATGGAATATAACACAAGATACTGTTCTTGATTCACACTTTCAGTGCTGATAGTAACCTTTTTTTTTTTCTTTTTTCTTTTAAGAAAGCTATTAGGCTGCCATAACCCCTCCCCCCCCCTAAAAAAAAAAAAAAGTGGCAATAAGATAAAACAAGACTGAAGTTTGTTTTTGTTTAACAAATGGCCTAATATTTGTCATTTGATCATAGTTGTGGGTGAAAAGAGAGGATTTACAGTGAAGATGCTGGACAATGCTTCACTTTCTCATTCTAGTTACAAGTCCCAATCCTGGATGGAATATACATATATATTTACATTACCTTTTATAATCAGCACCAGCAGGTGTACTGAGGATCATGACATTCGATAATGCTGCAAACCTAAAGTTACTATGGTTATTAGTGTATTGTAATATTTTCCTTTCTTTTCTTTCTTTCCGTTTCTGTTTGGCCTTTTTTGTGAGTACTGTGATTATTAAAAAGAAATAAATATATATAGAAGTTCTGTTTGTTATATTTAATAGTTATTACCAGTCTACTAAAAAGGAAATATATTTTCATTTTAATCTTTCATTTAGGTCTTTTTTTTTTATCAATAAACTGCCTTGAATGCTATTTTTTTCTCTCAGGCAATTGTCTCTTACTTATCCTCTGACAAGGAGTCTAGAAGCTGAATGAAGCATGTTTCCAGAAAAGTATGTTCTAAGCTCCATGCATGTTCATGTGAGAATATATGTTGTGCATGAAGTTTGACTACTGAAAAGTGTGTCAGCAAATCTTCCCTTTCTCTCTTTCTTTTATTATTTTATTTTCGTCATAATGTTTTCTCATAGAACTAAACTACAAAGCTTCCAGACTCCCTGCCTGTCACATCGGCCACGCAAGTTGTCCGAAAATTCCCATAGTCATATTAGGATAAGGTTGCCTCAATAGATGAGCTGTATATCTAGATAGCACTGTTTTCACTGTGTTATTGCATAATTGTACTTGTATAAACACCTAGAATTGTGATTATCAAGTGTTTTAAAAGCCAAAATACAAAAAGTGAAAAAAATATATATCTTGCAAGAAATAAAAATATGTAATAGTAATGATAATATTAAAGATATTTATGTATTAGATCAGAAAGGAATGTTTGAGAAAAGCCATGCAAACGGCTGTTGTATTTAGCTGTAGCTTCGGAAGCAACTGTGTTTTGAAACTAATTCATATGACAGTGCATTAAGGTTAGTTTCTGGATTTCTTACATTATGTATATAAATTTTAATAATCAAGATTTATGTTTTTTATACTGTCCTCATATCTCAAGAGTGTGAATGTTTGATTCTTTTCATTTTTCTTTCCGGTTCATACAATGAAGCCTATGAAAAAAGTACATAAATGAATGAATAAAATGGTGAACAACCAGTCAATAAATAGTAAATATTATCCCTCTTAAAGATTTTATGGTAAATGTAAAATCTGGCAATTTTAGAATAATGTGACACACACGGAGGAAAAAAGAGCGAGGAAGTAAGAAGTGCATCTGTTCTTTTGGTTGAAACTTCTTCCAAATTTTCTGAATCTTACTCGTTATTTTACAGCCATAATAATGAGACCCTCCATGTAATATATTCCTATTACATACAAATAATAAATGGGATTACCATTATTTTTCCAGACATTAGTAATATTAATATGAAACAGGTGATGAAGGGTAGAGCTGTACTTGTGTTGAGGGACTCCACATTGAAAATGTTTTGCACAGGAACTTACTGAATGCAAATAGTAAAAAATAATTTTATGTAGCCACTCGAATACACAGTTTATATTTCGTTCTGTAAGCAAACTAAAATTCTTTGCTCTATAAATATAACATTAGTTGCTTTCATACTTCATTAAGAGAGATGGGTAGAACTTATATTCCTGTGTTCTCAGTGCAATATAATTTTTGTCAAAAATAACTGCTTGTCAGCAACAAATTGGTTACATGTTCGAGTAAGGTCCATAGTGTTCGTGCGTATACCACATCACCAAGAGATCGTATGTATGTTGTGTAGAGAATCTGAGTCCACTTTGCTAAATTATTACTGGCATTGCAAACTATGTTAAGTCATACGGCAGCATACCAAAGAGAGGCGTGATAAATTTAGTTGGAGGACGATTAATGAAATGGAACAAAATAAGATAATCAAATGAATAAGATGGAAAATCACAAAAATAAGTAAGAGTAAATAATTTTAAAAACAATTACAGTAACAAACGTGGTAAGGCAAA
>NC_091562.1:10132327-10142327 GCF_042767895.1 Penaeus vannamei
GATCTTTGACGCCGAAAAAAGAAGCAATAGTGTTGAGTTTCCTCTGCGGAGTTGATGCGTATTGCTGCGCTTTTGCAAAGGCAGAAAGAGTCATGCCAAATTTCTGTGAGAGTAAAATTTTCGAATTAGTTTATTATTCGAGAATCAGTTCGAAAATAGACTGAAGTATAATAATCAACACTGATAACTACTTGCTTGCTAACCTTTTCATATTCTGCAAAATACCACATGGACTCGAAGCGAGATGCTGGTTCCCGTATAGCTGCGACATATTTGGCTGATTCTTTCACCATCTGCAAGATCAATACATTTCTAATGAGTGAACGTCACCCAACTTTTGTTGGCGAATTTACTGTAAAAAAAAAAATCTCAAAATTTAAAAATAATGCTGAAATTGTCAACAGTGGCATCTGAATGCGATAAATACCTTAAAGATAAATGAAACACCATGCCAAGTAGGTTATTACGGAAGCGAATATTAATGCAATCAAGAGTACGTTAACTAACTGACGGTGTGTCAGTCCGAGAACACACCTGTTGCGCTCTCTCCTTGTCGAACAATGTGTGGTATACGACCATGTCGTAGCGACCGTCGGGAGAACCATGATACTCTGGCGGCAGATGCGGTAGGGCGAAGTTCAGGCCATGCTTGACTCCGTACCTGTCGAAATGTTTCGTTCAGACAAGTACTGACTAAAATTCCCCTTTCCCCTTTGTTCTGTCTTGCAGTGTAAGGAACTTCTTTGGTAAGTAAACGGATATATATTGCAGCGTCAGAAGAGTGTCAGAATGCCATCCTGTCCCCTCCCCCCCCTTTCCTCTCTATTTAAACCAGAACCATTACTTACGCGACGAAAATCTGGAAACTAGTAGTGGACGCGCATTTCGGGATCTTGAGGAAATACACTGAATTCTGAGGAACACACGACTTCCTTGGTCCTTCTTGGTTCCCCAAAGGTCCAGGGAGTAGCGTCGGCTGCATCACTCTTGAATCAGCAACAATTGGGTTTAATTTGTATAGAATAAAGATCAATAACTTCCCTTGCGAATCGCATGTAATTCATGAGTAATATATATATATATATATATATATATAATATATATACATATATATATATATGTATATATATATATATATATATTTTTTTTTTTTTTTTTTTTTTTTTTTTTCTTCTTCTTCTTCTTCTTTCTTTTTTCTTTCTTTTTTTTCTTTTCTTTTCTTTTTTATGATCGATTTTTTTTTTTTTTGTACAATTTGTATCCAGGCGTACGTATTGAGTAACCAAGCGAATCATCTACTTTGATTGTATTTACCACTTCTTAGTAGGGAGTGAAAATGAAGGCGATTTAAGTGGTCAGCCTCAATATCTGATGACTTAGATGAGAAAACTAATGTATTATACGTTATCATGAAGTCCCCATTTGGTAGTGATGCTGATGATAACAATATTTACCAATATTACCAATATTACTATCATAATCAATATTACCATTATCATCATCATTACTACCATCTTTTTCATTATAGTGACAACGCTATAACTGCGAATGCGGCAATAACAAAATAACATATAATAATGATAAAAAGAAGGGAGTCAAGTGATATTAACAATAATGAAATAGTGAATAACATTAAGAATTCAGGTACTGATGACTGTGAGACTGGCTTAGTTCACAGATAATTACATATGTCTTGCAAAACAGAACAAAAATACGCATTGGATATATCTTATCGCATTTTATACCATGAGTAACTCGATGGCGCAAGACCTTGCAATTTCCCCATCACACAGCTAGTGTTTGCAGTGAATTATTCGCAAGGACAATTAAGAGCTAACAAGAGCTGTTTCGCATGGTATTACGCAGTGACTGATTCCTATCAAGTGTGATTCAAATTTGTAATTGCTCTGATGCATATAAAATGGTGATACTTTCCTACCTAAAATTCTAAGCAGAAAGTTCTTTGATCACTCATTAGGAGTAGGTTGTTAATGAACTTAATAGTTAATAGGGCATATAAATTTCTCTCTCGCTCACTCACTCACACACTCACTCACTCACTCACTCACTCACTCACACACACACTCACTCACTCACTCACTCACTCACTCACTCACTCACCCACCCACACAAACACACACACACACACACACACACACACACACACACACACACACACACACACACACATACACACACACACACACACACACACACACACTCTCACTCACTCACTCACTCACTCACTCACTCACTCACACAAACTCACTCGCTAGCTCGCGCGCTCACTCACTCACACACTCACTCACTCACTAGCTCGCTCACTCTCTCTCTCTCTATGCCACGTTGTCCCTCACATTTCTCACAGATGTGGCGCAAAACTAACCTCATTTGTCTTTCTCGTCGTTTTCCGGATAAATGAATAGTAAGGAATATCAGGCAAATCATTATTGTGAGTCCTGCCGCTTTTCTAATCTGCGACCTGCACAAAAGAAAAATAATCTAATAATATATATTTTTTTAGTAAAAAAATGCTAAAAATGTAAATAAGGAGTTGATAATTCTGTTAAAATGTGAAATATCATACATCAAATAGAGAATATAGTAATGTTGTTTCACCTCATGGTAAACGTTTCGCGCCACTATGTCCGGGAAATTTGAAGACACACTGTTGATAGACAGAAATGCAGTTGATTTGTGACGATATTTATGTTGATAATCAGGATAATGAATGATGGTACAATTGATATTTTTCTCTTTAACAGAATGAATATATAATAAAATGATCTCTATATACAATTTATCTTATTCTACCAACTTTACACAAATATGCTTCTTGGCTCCCTGTTTACTATAAAAATCGTAAGTCCGCAGACCTGTGTTATATGTTGATCCTTCTGTAAACTTAACTCATTCTTTCAAATAAGAGAATATTTTATATTATAACATACATTTTTTCATTGTATTTGATAAGAAACTAAATGAGTTATAGCAGATTTCGAGGACAAATATGCTGACGGTATTAGGAGCGCGACAGTTGTGATGCTTCTTGGCTCCCTGTTTACTATAAAAGTCGTAAGTCCGCAGACCTGTTATATATTGATCCCTCTTTAACCTTGAATTATTCTTTCAAATAAGAGAATATTTTATACTATAATATACGGTTTTTCATTGTATTTGAAAAGAAACTAAATGAGTTACAGCAGATTTCGAGGACAAATATGCTGACGGTATTAGGAGCGCGACAGTTGTGATATTCTGCACTAATTGGAATATCTGCATAATTCATACCACATCGATTACGTACATATATATATACAAATACATAGACCAAAAAGAAGTGAAAACGTGTCTGTGACTATTAAGCGTTATTTCTTAATTCTATAATGTACAGTACAACACGGGGAAATCATCAGCATGTAGATTCACTTTTTTAGGTGCAGTGTTCTGTAAATTTCCGAACCTAATGTAATAGTAATAATAACTACTAGCGGCTTATTTAGCTGTGTGTCGCGATTTAGGAACAAAAATAAACAAAAAAGTCTGTCACAGAGAAAAATATAACAATTGGAATTCAACTAAATTGTTATTACTGTATTATTATTATTATTATTATTCCTTGCTTGTGTAGTAACACTGCCAATCAGCACCGATATAGGTTGCATAGGAAACAGAGCGAGAACCGAAAAGGAATATATTGAATTAACTGCATTATTGATTAGTAAGATCCTTTACTGAATATGTAATTGACTGGGAAATGCAGATTTTATTTTGACCGAGTGTGGTTATAAAAAGATCTAATGAGCCTAGTCGACTCCCTGAAAGCTACTGTTTATGATTATAGTTCTTGTCATCGTTTTTTTTTCGTTTTTTTTCTTATTTCTAGTTCTCGAATCACTGAACTGGCTTATCATCAGTCACAAATATGCACACTGAGAGAGAGAGAACACAATTGAAACAACGAAACTAAGGGATAGGCAAAGAAAAGCAAAATCTAAAAGGATTATAAGCACAGTGAAACGAGGGAATGCACATGGTTTCAGACCGCCGTAGGAGAAGGGAGTGTGTCTTTGAAACGATGCAAAACTTCCAAGGGCGTTGTTACTGCGTTCTCTTTGTAACAGCACAAGCACAGTTGTGACAAGTTCAGTTGATTCGACCGATGATTGGCGGCAGTTGCTGTTGCCAATTCGTTGGTTTTTGGCTTATTTCATGTTGATTACCTCATGCTACGGGTGCAGGTGTAGTTCCTTAATAAGGTGTATATATTAACTAAACCGAAAACTTAGTCCAAACGGTAGAGAAAGGAAGTGTCAAGAATATCCATATTATTTATTTATGTGATTTTATACAGCTAGAAAAAAAATACAATTGAGAACACGTGAAAGTACCACGAAAAACATTAAAACGTTATATGAAGTGAAAGAAGTAAAAATTGAGCTTTTCATTGACTAAAACTAAAAAATGTATCTGTTTAGGAATATATATCGTAAATAATCCATAATAAAAAAAAAT
This sequence comes from Penaeus vannamei, assembly GCF_042767895.1. Lineage (NCBI taxonomy): Eukaryota > Metazoa > Arthropoda > Malacostraca > Decapoda > Penaeidae > Penaeus > Penaeus vannamei. The sequence continues at coordinate 10,136,843 of NC_091562.1, forward strand.
AACAATAATAAAAATTAAACTACTTGACTGAACACCAAGAGAAATAAAAACAAGGGAAACTTCAAATACATCTGTTTTTATACATAACTGATGAGAGTATCCATAATTTGTGAATATTAATTACAAAATGTGAATAAAAATGAAATGAGATGAAAAAAATGTATAAAGTCAATTGTCATAACATTCACCTACCTCGTATAATAATAATAACGCGCTATTAAAATAGGCCCAGGACAAACTCTGTATACATCGAAAAAAAAAAAAATTACTATTGCCTGGCTGCTAAATGAGCTAATTATGAGAATATGTTCTATAACTTTACACATTAATAGGGATTTTTTATATTTTGCTACCTCAAAATTGATGCAGTACATGTAAAACAAATGAAGCCAAGGGATAGATTACAGGTAGTACGAGTTTTAGACTGCAATAAACATCAGTGTAATTGTTTGAGCATGTACAGTCCTGGACTATTCCTTAAGCATTCGCATACATTAATATTAGCGGTGAAATGTGTAACTATATAATGTAATTAATGGATTAAAAAATAATAATTGTATAAAATTATTAAGGGTAAATCTTTTTATACATTAATATTAGGCGGTGAAATGTATAACTATATAAAATAATTAAGGGTAAATCTTTTCATACATTAATATTAGCGGTGAAATGTATAACTATATATAATAATTAATGGTAAATCTTTTAAGGAAATGAGTAGACTAACAAAATGTAAATGTTAATATATACCTTTAAGTAAAGTTTTCTTTTTCAATAGATTACTATCTTTCCTTTCACGTATATTTAAAATACCCTTTCTTCTTTCCCTTAAGTGAAAGTCCATGATGACAGGTTGTAAGTTAAGTGACTAGAGACCCATATCTTCTGCCTTCTTATAAGTTGCTTTATGATATTAGACCCCGACAGTGAAATCATTTTGCAAATACTTGAATTGCTTGTTACTCGCCAAGTTTTCACAGTCTTGGATGATCCACTGAGTTCAGCTCCACAGTCTTCCAGAAATCGAGCATTTGCTTGGCGAAGATCCTCGACTTCCCTCCGCATTCTTTCCTCGCCAAAGGCTTTCACTTTCTCCTCAAACACTTCACTGAAGAACTTGTACAGAATGACATCCTGTCTGTTCAGTTCTCGAAGCCTGTCCATAATAGCCTCTGAGGACTTAGGCCTATAAGACGCACTCCGAATCTTAGCCTTGACATAAACGATGTCTTGAGTGTCCCAGCACATGAGGTGCTTCAGGAGGACCAGGGACTCGTCGAACCTCTCAGCAATCATGACCAAGTCAAAGGTCTCATTCAGCCCTTTTGCCTTGCTATACATCTCGCTTTCTGTTACACGGTCGCTGGGAGATTTGACCCCGAAAAAAGTAGCAAGTTTGTTTAGTCTCATCTTCTCAATCGTCGTGTATTGTGACGCTTTTGCGAAGGCAGAAAGATTCTTATCAAAATTCTGTGAGAGAGGAAAAGTCTGAAATTAGTTTATTTTCGAGGATCACTTTTAAAACAGGCAGAAGTATAATAATTGATATTGTACTTAATAACAAATTGCTTGTTGACCTTTCCATAATACCACATGGACTCGAAGCGAGATGCTGGTTCCCGTATCGTTGCAACATATTTAGCTGAATCTCTCATCACCTGCAAGGTCAATATATGATAGAAAATCATTAAACTTCTATTGAAGATTTTAGATTTAAGATTTTACCAAGCTTACAAATATGTCTTCGTCATAAAATTAGAAAAAAAGAACCTCAGGAGAATGACATCCCAGTGAGGGAAAAAAATTCAACTGAAGAGTGAACCATATCCATGTTGACAACTGTAGAAAAGGTATGAATGAGACTGGATATCTTCACAATACAAGATATGTATTTGACCGGTTTCGATTACGTCTTCATCAGAAATACATGGCCTATCACACGAGAGCAAATTACTGTGTACTTTGTATATTCTAAATGTCTATACTGTAGTTTTAACTAAGCTATCAAGAAGCGCGTGTCCGAGGAAATGTTCAGTGAGCCATTTAATCGCTACAAAATAAATATAATGAATTATAATGAACTAGGGCAGGTCCAAATCATTATAAGCATTATAAAAAAGGTTAATGATATTAAATATGGAACCTGGTTGAAGTCAGGGATTGTTCTCATAAGTAGGCCTATGCACACTGTTTGGGAAAGCAAGGAAAGCAGACCTAAGCTTCAGTATTCGCAATGGGTCTGTAATACTGTGCAGTTATGACCTCAAAAGTTTTTGAAGACAGCCTTAATGTACCTACAAATAGTCTGTGTGCAACATCTCTGATATTTACGAAGTCAAAATTTGTGTTTATTTCAACTCTGTTTACAAATATGTGTACAAACTGACTGTGCATGTTCTTCTTATCATAGAGAGTACACGATGTATAAGAATGAACTACAGTGTATCCCACTAAATGATCACATTAATAATACAGCAGTCAGCAGTGACTGTGTGTGAATGCCTCTTTGAATTTACCAGTCAGTCAAGGAACACATACCTGCTGTACTCCCTCCTTGTCAAACAGCGTATGGGATACAACCATGTCGTAACGACCGTCGGGGGAACCATGGTACTCTGGCGGCAGACACTTCGGAGACACAATCAATCTTCTAGGCAGGGCGAACGTAAGGCCGTGCTTGACTCCGTACCTGAGCGAAATACCTTCATTCAGGCAGGTACAGTTGCCACAAGAAGATGCCACAACCCCTTGAATACTTCCTGTTCAGATGTGGCACTGTCTCACTACGGAGTGAGTGATGTGCACTATGTCAAATGTCAGAATGGCGGGCGGCATTTTTGAATTAAATTTTCATGAACATTTTCAGAAGTTATTTGTTGTGCTTCAAAGGTGTCATGACATAAAACACAATAATTACACAGAAAAAATTTAGCTTCTACACACTTTCTTTAATACTTAAAAAAAAATCTTCCTCCTCTCACTCTTTTTTACTCTCTCTTTTTCTGCTTCTTTTCTTGTCCCCCTTACATACTTTTACTTTTTTTCACTTCCTATCGCACAATCTTTATCCATCCTATATATTCATAAACGCCTTCTGTCTTTCCAGATTTCCCGCATTTTCTCGTTTCCATCTTTACAACTTTCCACATTCTCTCCCACTCTTTCAACCACCAACAAGAGAACCATTACTCACGCGACAAAAATCTGGAAGCTAGTAGTAGAGGCGCACTTCGGGATCTTGAGGAAATACACTGAATTCTGAGGGACACAAGACTTCGTTGTGCTTGGGTTCTTCAGATGTGCAGGTGGCATCGGCTGCATCACTCTTGTAACAGTAATCTTTAATTATTCTTTTATTCGTACAGATATTTTCCTGGCGCTTAACATACATCTAAAATCGATTTCTATCTCCTACAACGTGTATCTAAACATACAGACTTAATACCATATGAATCAGCTAGTTAACGGTCGTCCATATTATGGAAAAGTGCACAAAATTTTGACACTACTAGTACATGCTAACACTGTCAGTATTGCCCGTTGCAGGTGTTCTCCACATTTAATAACATTGTACTATGTGATTATTCAAAATTATCTGCCGCGTCAACAGCCTAAGTCATCTGCGGAGACTGTCAAGAGCTGCCACTGCCGCGCTGAAGCTAGAAATCATAACGAAATACATTAGATCACACGTCATCATCATAAGCGTATGGAGGTATTTTGAAGTGAGGGGGGCGGGGGGGGGGGCAAAGTGAGTTCCACCCAAATATAGCCGGTGGTCCAGAGGGCTGCAGGCCCTTGGCAGGATCCAGGGGCAGCACCTGGAAGCTCTTGGATTTTAGCAATTTTAAAGAGAAACTCATTCCTTTCTTCATCAGAATGTCAGACATTTTTATTTAGATAATGCCTGACTATGCCTGACTTTGGGACCGCCCTCCTTAAAGACCCTATCATACTAGCACTTTTCCGTCAATTTCTGGGGTTCCGTCTGAATTTAATGACGGAAAACGTGCCCATGTAAACAAGCATGGTGCCATCTCGAGTTTTGTCATAAACATCGAGCTATTTGAAAGAAATTTAATTGTATATATTGTATATAGAAATATTCTAGATTATATTACACTTACATTATTTTCATTCTATCTAATTTACCAGTAAGAAATATATATAAATATTTGTATAGATTCCTCTTAATAAATAAAGGCCCTATCACACTATCACTTTTGTCGTCATTTTTTTGCGTTTCAGAATGAACTTTCGGTATGAAAATCGACTGACCCATGTAAACAAACATGGCGCTATCGGAGTGAGGTCCCGGGCATCACACGAAAATTCTCATACGTATTACGTTATTTTAAAGGAATATGATGATGTATATTGTATATACGAATGTCCTAAAATATTAGCTTATGTTTACAGTCACTCATCCTATCTAGTTTATTAATAGTACAAAATCAAAACGGAAATTAGTCAGACGGACACAGTCGTAACCGTCTCCGTCTGAGAGGCGTTCTGTTTGGAGTCGATACTTGCAGAAAGCCTGAAATTCAGACGGAAACGCAAATATTGACGGAAAAAGAGGTAGTGGGATACGGTCTTATTTTTTAGGACAAGATCAAGACGGAAATTAGTCAGACGGAAACGGTCGTTTTCATCTCCGTCTGGGAAAACCTCAAATTCGGAAGGAAACGCAAAAATATGCTGAAAACGTGCAAGTGTGAAAGGGCTTTTCGTGCCAGAAGACTATAATTATAATCTTTATTAGCACTTTTCAGTTTACAAAATTCAAATGTTCTGATATGCAAAATTCTAATTAACTCCATATAAATGCTAATGTACATATGCTCTTTTTGAGCCATTAAGATTAAATCGTTAATGGCTTTGTCCATAAATCTTTCGTAAGTCTCTCTCTCTCTCTCTCTCTCTCTCTCTCTCTCTCTCTCTTTCTCTCTCTCTCTCTCTCTCTCTCTCTCTCTCTCTCTCTCTCTCTCTCTCTCTCTCTCTCTCTTTATTAATTTATTTTTATTTTTTCAATCCCTCACACCCAGTTTTGGTCTCCCTTCAGGTCTAACCTTATTTGCCTCGGCCGACGATTCTTGAACAAGGGAGCGGTGATCAGGTACAGGCAAATTACCAAAGCAGGTATCGCCATATGCTGAGGCTTCCATCTGCGCAAAACAAAAGTAAAAATGCCAACAATAAATATATGAAGTGGCACTGGATACCAATGTAAAAGGTACTGGAAGGCAAGATAGTCGAGACTGACAATTTTGTTCAACTTTCAGATATTCAGAAACAAGAAATATATATTTTTTAGCAGATTTACCGCATGGTTATTGTGCTTCACGCCAGAGAATCAGGAAAATCTGAAGACACTGTTGGTAGATATAAATGGAAAGTCAGTGGCGATAATAAACATTAATGGTAAAATTGTGATAATAGTTTAAGACGAAAGTAAAAAAAAAAAAAGGCTAATAAAGCTATA
>NC_091562.1:10149827-10154827 GCF_042767895.1 Penaeus vannamei
AGCACATGAACGCTCTCATGCAGCGAATTATAGTTAAGTTCCATATTTCATTAAAACACCCGATATACATATGTACACACACACACATACACGCACTCACACACTTATACAATATATGTACACACACAAACACACATGTGGATCTTTTGAACTGAATTAACTGAAAAGGAGTGGCAGAAATTGCCAACTAGGAATGTTAAATATCAATACTGAGATAAGTGTATCATGTTTCTCGAGTGTGCGACTAAAGATACAATCAACGGTAAATAAAGTAATAACCATCCCCTCCCCAAAGCAGGAAATTATCAAAAAATGACAAATAACGCCTGAATCCACTTCCGTTGGACATCCCCCCCCCCCCGAAAAAAAAACAAAGCTTTCTCCAAAACAAACCTCTAAAAACATATTCTGCAATAGCTTTGACATGATAAGGGTATATTATGCTTCTCAAGTGTTTAGCCGTAGTGTAGCTGCTGGTATGAGTACATAGGCAGAAATTAGGGCTCTTCTACCAGAAGCAAAACATACTCTAAATTATGTAAATCAAATGTAACTGATACAAGAAAGATAATAAGATCAAGCTGACTAGCATTTGGCTCGGATATTTTGATACTTCTATTGATAATGATTAAGATCGATAATCATTTTTTCAAATGATGATAACTTATCAGTATTTTTTAACAACTTTTAATCCCCATGAAAAGGTAGAACCATGATTATTCTAGAAATTATAAAGACCAACCTTTAAACCCTTCTATGTCAGAGCAGAAATGCAATAGATAATAAAACTATTGTACAAAGAGGAGGTTGGAATACCATTTCACGTATAGCAGGCCATGTGTGCCATAGATTAAATAAACGTCAATGTAAACAGTTAAATGATAATAAGTTATACTAATGAAATATGTTATAATTATACATATATACAATTGCAATAAGTATGCATTATATGAAGTATGCCAATCAAACCTTTATTGACATAATAACTATATATGAAATTCTTTTCCAGGAAAACACGATAAGGTGCGGCAAAATTATTGTGAACTTTTTACTCAACGAAAAATAAACATAGTAATCTTATATATATATATATATATATATATATATATATATATATATATATATATATATATATATATATATATATATGTATATTTATGTACACACAGACACACACACACACACACACACACACACACACACACACACACACACACACACACACACACACACACACACACACACACACACACACATATATATATATATATATATATATATATATATATATATATATATATATATATATATATGTGTGTGTGTGTGTGTGTGTGTGTGTGTGTGTGTGTGTGTGTGTGTGTGTGTGTGTGTGTGTGTGAGTGTGTTTATGCATATGTGTGTGTATGTACATACATACATACATACATATATATATATATATATATATATATATATATATATATATATATATATATATATACATATACTTATGCTTATTTATATATATGTATACATATATATATATATATATATATATATATATATATATATATATGCATAAGTGTATTGTATATATATATATATATATATATATATATATATATATACATATATATATGTATATACACATATACATATATATATTTAATACACACACACACATATACATACATACATACATATATATATATATATATATATATATATATATATATATATATATATATATATGTGTGTGTGTGTGTGTGTGTGTGTGTGTGTGTGTGTGTGTGTGTGTGTGTGTGTGTGTGTGTGTGTGTGTGTGTGTGTGTGTGTGTATACATATATATATATATATATATATATATATATATATATATATATATATTATAGATAAAGATGTTCATATCATATTGAATTTGTATGATAGAAAGATAACACGTTATTTCGCCCAAAAAATTATTATGACAAAATGTCATAATAATTCTTACACAAAAAAGGAAAAGATCAGAAACATCTTGCAAGAGTCATCAGTAAAAAAGGGTAAATCATGATAATTTCTTTATAATGATATCTTTTTGTAATGGGAGAGATTAAGATGCATTGCGAGTAAGTTCTGCACATTGTGTAAATGCATCTTTGGAGACAGTTTTATGTGCCTTTAATTTAAAATGCTTATATGTATATATATTTGTGTGTGTGTGTGTGTGTGTGTGTGTGTGCACGAATGTATGTATGTATGTATATGTATGCGTATATGTATATAGGTATCCATATATACATATATGTATATACATAAATGTATATATCATATGCATATATGTATGTATATATCTATATATATATATATATAGATATAGATATATATAGATATATATGTCATACGTACATATATATTTGTATATATATGTATATGTATACATGCGTGCGTATGTGTGTTCATGTGTGTATGTGTGCCCACACCTTTGAATACAAGACCCGATATTATTTTCTATAATTTTCCTTTGGGGGAGAAATTGTGCGTTTTAAATGCCCTTAAATATGTAACCCACCAGCACCATAACTTAACTCGTTTCCTGGCATTATACATATAATAAAACTTTTCTTTTCGCATTTAATTTTCCTTAATGATGACTCAAGGTGGCATTGCCTACAAGGAAAATGCAGTCTGCCCGTGCGTATAAATACCAGAGACCCTCGCTTGGATCGACAGTCACTCAAGTAGCCTGCTGACGCTAGCCATGTCTCTCTTCAGCGGACACTACAGTCACGGATCGTTCATGGAGGAGTGTGGGTACCCGAGCACAAGTGGGTTGAGTGGAGAGCAGCAGTTTACACCCGTTGGTTATTTTCCTAACGACAGATACCCTTCCGAGCAATACCAAAGCGGCGCCACATATGCCTCGCCTCAAGACGCCTCCCTCTGGTACCAGGGGAGTCAGGCTTCCGGAACCACTCCTGAGCTGTTCCATATTTCCCAAGAAGCCGATTTCTCTGAAGCACCCGATTTTACCCAAGCAATCGATTCCTCTCAAGTTCCTGGGTTCTCGCAGTCACCTGACTTCTCTCAAGCATCGAACTTTTCTCCAACAGCCGACCAAGGGCCGCCGTGTCGCCAGAGGTCGTCCTCCTCTCGCAAGAGTAAGACCACCAAGTGGCATGAACTTCCCCCGCAAGCTAGTACTGAAGCCGAGGAAAAGAGGCTTCGCGCAGTCAAGGGCTGGCTTTACAGGGAAAAGCGCAAGGAGATGGAACAGCAGGTGCAGCAAGACCTGGCCGACGTTACGGCTCAGAACGCGCAACTCCGCTCGGAAAGGGACATGAGGAAAACCGCCTGCGCGGAAATGGAGAGGGTCCTGAAGGAAGCCACCCAGCGCCATGGTGAGAGGGGTTACAGTGTCTCATGGAGCTGATCGGTCTTTGTAATAAAATGCGCAAATAGGTCTGATTTAGCTGATTACTTTGACAATATACAGTTCAAGAGACAACGTTTCTTATACAATTTGTTTTCAGGTTACCTTTTGGAAAACTAAGGCTGTCTCAATACTCAAGATACGAACACCAGATACACCCACATACATACATGCCTTTGATTGCGTATGTGTGTGTATGAGAGTAAGGAGAAGGGCAAGGACGGCTGGTCTCAAATATGGAGCGGGTTTTAGCGCCAATATCTGAAAATGGATGAAGAATTCCACTTCGTCTTCCGCTTCAACATCGGGTTCCGAATAGAGGCCCTCACTCCCAGGACGACGCGACGCCAGCCGGTTCTACGCAACTGCTTTTTCCTGTGCCTTGTGAATTTATTAAACTGTATATTATATGTGTATAACTGTATCTCACAACTTCTTTTTACCTGGAGATATTTCTTCATTTTTGTATTCTGCTCTTTGTCTGTTCGTTTGTTTGTTTTGCTTTGTCGTAATGCAAGAATAAAAAAGGATATTTTAGATCAACGTAACGATTTCCTATTTTTTCCCTCTCTGCTTTTACTATATCATTATGAAAACCGCCTTCGATTCGTTAAGGTTAAAGTGAAAAAGAACAATATTTTAAATAATAACTGCAATCCATAAAACACAAATTATAAACACGATAAGGAAGATAACGGTGGTAATGCATAAACTCTGATGAAAACAAAAATAAAATTAAAATATAACGATATTACGAAGGCTACAAGTGATAACTTCGATAATAACAATAATAGTTATGATGACGTAATTGACAATCTAATCAACATTTTATGTCATACTGTAATCCTAAAAATGGCAGTAATTAATGCGAATAACAGAAATAACATTGGTGATTGCAACAATAATGATGAATAGCTTAAGTTGTTAAGGTTGCAATTATGCCTGTTGATTATAATAATATTTGTGTGTGTGTTTTACTGCGACTGAAGCAGGCCGGGTTATTTTTAGCATAGCATATGTTCATGTTTACATTTTGTACAATATCCAACAGTGTTTTAAAGTTTCCATGGCTTTTCAGGCGTTTTTGACTTAATAAAGTCTTGTTGGCCTGGTATCCCAAACATTAAGCAAAATACCTTTCTTTCATTCACTGCGTGCGTGGAGGTATTGATAAAAGTAGGTACACTTACTTCCTTTAAGCTGAGTTAAAAATACAGGCCTATGGTTTGACTTGACTTGAGAATCATTCATGCATAAACATAATCGCCCACTCTTCTCATCCACAGGGTTATTTTGTTGATTGTTTAGTGAAAATATAACCATTAAAATCATTATTTTCCATCTTTTTTGAAAATTGAAAACACCAAAATGATCGACCATATTCACAAAGCATCCGTAGTTTTTGTGACGTCATCAACTTTTGTGACGTCATCAAAATCAGACGCCATGACACCTCGAGTTGCAACTGATCTAGCCTTTCCCGCATCAAGATTAAATAAATCTACCCTAACATCTTTACAAAGCGCAATACTTTCTTCTATATCCATATATAGTGCCTCTAAAATAGTGACACACACTTCGGATTCGCAACCCTTACACTCTGGCGCG
>NC_091562.1:10164827-10167327 GCF_042767895.1 Penaeus vannamei
TGTCATCTAAGTTGAACTAAGTCACACAGGAAAAAAAAAAAAAAAAAAAAAAAAAAAATCTGTACATATCTCTTTGAATTATCCTGCTAACCAACCAAACAACGAACAAACACTACCAAAAAAAAAAAAAAAAAAAAAAAACACACACATACCATCCTCGGCGTAAGTAATTAAAAACAGCACTGACAAACACACGGGAACTTAGACGAACAAAAACACAAGCATTCCCTACCTGCTAAATAGTCTCCTTCAATATCGTAATAGTAATCGTCCCCTTTCTGTACGTGTTCGATATGCACTGTGGGAGTTGTACCGACGATCATATTCCTTACGACAAACGGGACACCTGGGGACATGTCAGAAGGATAGAGAACGATAAATGCAAGAAGGAATGTGTACGTAAAGAAAAGAAGAGAAGAGAGAGGGGACACCTGAGGACATATTAAGAAGGATAGAGAACGATAAATGCAAGAAGGAATGTGTACGTAAAGAAAAAAAGAGAAGAAGATAAGAGAGAGGGGACACCTGAGGACATGTTAAGAAGGATAGAGAACGATAAATGTAAGAAGGAATGTGTACGTAAAGAAAAAAAGAGAAGAGAAGAGAGAGGGGACACCTGAGGACATGTTAAGAAGGATAGAGAACGATAAATGCAAGAAGGAATGTGTACGTAAAGAAAAGAAGAGAAGAGAGAGGGGGCACCTGAGGACATATTAAGAAGGATAGAGAACGATAAATGCAAGAAGGAATGTGTGCGTAAAGAAAAAAAAAAGAGAAGAAGAGAAGAGAGAGGGGACACCTGGGGACATGTCAGAAGGATAGAGAACGATAAATGCGAGAAGGAATGTGTACGTAAAGAAAAAAAGAGAAGAGAAGAGAGAGAGAACACTTGAGGACATCTCAGAAGGATAGAGAACGATAAATGCGAGAAGGAATGTGTACGTAAAGAAAAGAAGAGAAGAGAGAGGGGACACTTGAGGACATGTCAGAAGGATAGAGAACGAAAAATGCAAGAAGGAATGTGTGCGTAAAGAAAAAAAAAAGAGAAGAAGAGAAGAGAGAGGGGACACCTGAGGACATGTCAGAAGGATAGAGAACGATAAATGCAAGAAGGAATGTGTGCGTAAAGAAAAAAAGAGAAGAAGAGAAGAGAGAGGGGACACGAGGACATGTCAGAAGGATAGAGAACGATAAATGCAAGAAGGAATGTGTACGTAAAGAAAAGAAGAGAAGAGAAGAGAGAGGGGACACTTGAGGACATGTCAGAAGGATAGAGAACGATAAATGCGAGAAGGAATGTGTACGTAAAGAAAAAAAGAGAAGAAGAGAAGAGAGAGGGGACACCTGAGGACATGTCAGAAGGATAGAGAACGATAAATGCAAGAAGGAATGTGTACGTAAAGAAAAAAAGAGAAGAAGAGAAGAGAGAGGGGACACCTGTGGACATGTCAGAAGGATAGAGAACGATAAATGCGAGAAGGAATGTGTACGTAAAGAAAAAAAGAGAAGAAGAGAAGAGAGAGGGAACACCTGAGGACATGTCAGAAGGATAGAGAACGATAAATGCAAGAAGGAATGTGTACGTAAAGAAAAAAAGAGAAGAAGAGAAGAGAGAGGGAACACCTGAGGACATGTCAGAAGGATAGAGAACGATAAATGCGAGAAGGAATGTGTACGTAAAGAAAAAAAGAGAAGAAGAGAAGAGAGAGGGGACACCTGAGGACATGTCAGAAGGATAGAGAACGATAAATGCAAGAAGGAATGTGTACGTAAAGAAAAAAAGAGAAGAAGAGAAGAGAGAGGGGACACCTGAGGACATGTCAGAAGGATAGAGAACGAAAAATGCAAGAAGGAATGTGTACGTAAAGAAAAAAAGGGAAGAGAAGAGAGAGGGGACACCTGAGGACATGTCAGAAGGATAGAGAACGATAAATGCGAGAAGGAATGTGTACGTAAAGAAAAAAAGAGAAGAAGAGAAGAGAGAGGGGACACCTGAGGACATGTCAGAAGGATAGAGAACGATAAATGCAAGAAGGAATGTGTACGTAAAGAAAAAAAGAGAAGAAGAGAAGAGAGAGGGGACACCTGAGGACATGTCAGAAGGATAGAGAACGATAAATGCAAGAAGGAATGTGTACGTAAAGAAAAAAAGAGAAGAAGAGAAGAGAGAGGGGACACCTGAGGACATGTTAAGAAGGATAGAGAACGATAAATGCAAGAAGGAATGTGTACGTAAAGAAAAAAAGAGAAGAAGAGAAGAGAGAGGGAACACCTGAGGACATGTCAGAAGGATAGAGAACGATAAATGCAAGAAGGAATGTGTACGTAAAGAAAAAAAGGGAAGAGAAGAGAGAGGGGACACCCTCTCTCTTCTCTTCCCTTTATCGTTCTCTATCAGAAGGATAGAGAACGATAAATGCGAGAAGGAATGTGTACGTAAAGAAAAAAAGAGAAGAAGAGAAGAGAGAGGGGACACCTGAGGACATGTCAGAAGGATAGA
>NC_091562.1:10184827-10201035 GCF_042767895.1 Penaeus vannamei
GTAAACATCCTCCACGTATATATGGAAGGATGAAAGGTAACACAATTCATGGGGGTGACGGATTATTTTTCTCTCTCTCCCGCTCCCTCTCTCTCTCTCTCTCTCTCTCTCTCTCTCTCTCTCTCTCTCTCTCTCTCTCTCTCTCTCTCTCTCTCTCTCTCTCTCTCTCTCTCTCTCCCTCTCCCTCTCCCTTGTCCGAGGATGAAAGAGAGGTCGCAGCGTGCAAGATGTTTTGGAGCCACGGAGCAGGACCTGGAAGTGCATGAGAACCGCACTACACATAAAGACTCTCCTCCTCCTCCGAATACTGCTCATCTTTCTTGAATATTACCCTATAATGACCCTGATATATCTGGGGCCCAGATAATGAGGTACAAAAGGGGTTCTGCGTTATAATTATGACATGTGTAAGACATATATCTTAAGACGGATGAAAAAAAAATATTGATAACATAGCTGTGATCTGTGACGCACTATAAGGCCATCCGCCAGTGGCTGTAAAAGAGAATAACTAATATAATGTGTTTCATTGTTTTACCTTTTCATAAAATATCGGAACTACCAACTCTCATACAAATGAATGCTTAATGATTTCCTTCTGACTAATTACTCCACTAAAAGCTATGGGGTGTAATCATGAAAAAGTCAGTTTATGAATTTACTGAATTTTACTTTGAATTATAAGTAGAATAAGAAAAAGAGATATAGAAAAAGTAGAGAAATCATTATCATTCGAAAACATATGTTTCTAAAATCAGTATCTGTTAGAAAAAAATAAGAACAACAATAAGAAATAAAAAATAAAGATAAATAAGATAATGAAAAATAAAGATAAAAGAAAAATAACAAAGATAGATAAATAAATAAGAAATAAAACAAAACAAAACAGGAAATAACGATGTACACTGTTCGTGGACATACACCTGTAAATAGAAACAGATTGACGTGATCTTCCTACGCCATAAAATCCCCATAAAAAACACGTGCCCGGCAATCCTCATGTTATTTTGACACGCAAAGTAAACACGTGGAACCTTATTGTTATTATCTATCATTTATTCTGTTATTAGGGCTATTTAATGTCATTGTTTTCTCGAATCTATCAAAATTAGAATTGATTATTAGCCATAAATATAATTATAGTATAACATTAACAATGAACATTATTTTGTGTTCTTGATCATTAATGTTATCATAATTTATACTATCATCAGTATGATATTTTCATTATCAGTATCAAAGCCTTTCTTAATGGTTTTATGATTATAATTATTCTTATTATTACTATTACTATTATTGTTATTATTGCTGTTGTTGTTGCTATGAATATTGTCATTATCGTCATCATTATTATCATTGTTACTAATATCATTGATTTTATTGTTGTTATCATCACTATTTTTATTATCATCATTATTATCATTATCACTATCATCATCATTATTATCATTATCATTATCATCTTTATTATTATCATTACTATTGTTATTTTTATTATTATAATTATTGCCATTGTTGTTATTGCTATTATTACTATTGACATTGCTATTATCATTTTCATTATCATCATTGCCATTATCATTATCGCTTTCGTTGTTATCACTATCATTATCATTTCCATTATTACCATTATTACTGTCATCATTATCATTATTATCATCATTATTATTACTATTATTGTCAATATTATTATCGTTGTCATTGTTATTATCATTGTTATTATCATCAATATTTCTATTATTATCATCACTATTATTGATATTACTATTACTATTATCATTGTTATCATTCTTCTTAAAATTATTATGGTCATTATCATGATTATCATCATCATCACCATCATTATTATCTTGATCATTATCAATACTATTATCGTTATTATTATTACTTTATTTTTATTATTGTCATTATCATTATTACATCATGACCATTACTATTATTATTATTATTATTATTATTATTATCATTATTATTATAGTCATTATCATTATTATCATTATTATTATTATTATTATTATTATTATTATTATTATTATTATCATTATTATTATTATTATTATCATTATTATTATTATTATTATTATTATTATTATTATTATTATTATCATTATTACTATTATTATTATCATTATCATTATTATTATTATCATTATCATTATTATCATCATTACTATTATTATTATTATTATTATTATTATTATTATTATTATTGTTATTATCATTATTATCATTATTATTATTATTATTATTATTATTATTATTATTATTATTATCATTATTATTATCATTATTATTACTACTACTACTACTATTATTATTATTATCATTGCTGTAAAATACAAGTTTAAAAGAAGAAGAAGAAAATATCATTATTCCCTCCGTAAGTTCAGGTGTCAAAAAAAAATGCTTATAACAACAGCAACAACTTCAGCCTGTAGATTACGAGAGAAAACGAACGAAACGAAAAGATATATATGAAAAATAAATAAATAAATAAAAAAAGTGACGGTGCCTACGCGTGACAATTTCACGCTTGGCATCACGAGCTTCGACCTCGTGACCGTCGACCTCCGAGACAGGGACGTTACCACTGAGCTACGGAGGTGTTATGTTAAATAGTGAAAGCAATTATATTTAAACAATTAAGTATCCTACTTTGTTCGTGTAGGGCATGAATGCTGGATTAGTATTAATGTTATGTTATTATTATTAGAATCGTGACAGTTATTATTCATATCATTATTGTTATTAATGTTTTTGATATTAATGCTATCAATGTCACTAGCACTATAATCAATCTTGTTATTACTATCATTACCCATGCCATCATCATTATTACAGAAGTGTTACGTTACTCTTATAAAACATTTTTATTTAAATGTTTGATCGTTCTACTTTCTGTGTTTAGGGTAGGAATGTTAGATTAGTAATGGTTTTATGTCATTTTCATTGTAATTATGATCCTTATTACTATTATTTATATATAATTAATGTTATCATTATCAATATCAACCATCATTATTCCTATCGTTTTATCATGATTATTATTATTACCATTATCATTTTTATCTTTATCGGTATTATCAATATTATTGTTGTTATTGACGAGTATATTATTATGATCATCATCATCATATATTTTTTTTATCATCAGCCCTATCATCATCATTATTATTACTACTTTTATTGCTGTCAATGTTAACACTATTGTCATCATCATTACTATGGTTATTATTACTATCATTATTATCAGTTATTCTTGTTATTGTTATTATCATTATCATCATTATTAGCATTAGCATTATTATTATCATTGTTGTTATTACCATTGTCATTATTAATATTATTGTTGTTGTTGTTGCAGTTGTTAGTATGAGCATTATTACTATTACCATTATTATCATCATTATCATTGTTGTTATTATTACAATTATCATTATCACAGAGTAGAACAATTTTATTATTATTGTCGTTATCATTATTACATCATGACCATTATCATTAATATTACTATCATTATTATTATTATTATTATTATTATTATTATTACTATTATTATTATTATTATTGTTATTATTATTATCATTATTATTATTATTATTATTATTATTATTATTATTATTATTATCATTATCATTATTATTATCATCATTATCATTATTATCATCATTACTATTATTATCATTATTATTATTATTATTATTATTATTATTATTGTTATTATCATTATTATCATTATTATTATTATTATTATTATTATTATTATTATTATTATTATTATCATTATTATTACTACTACTACTACTATTATTATTATTATCATTGCTGTAAAATACAAGTTTAAAAGAAGAAGAAGAAGAAAATATCATTATTCCCTCCGTAAGTTCAGGTGTCAAAAAAAAATGCTTATAACAACAGCAACAACTTCAGCCTTGAGATTACGAGAGAAAACGAACGAAGCGAAAAGATATATATGAAAAATAAATAAATAAATAAAAAACGTGACGGTGCCTACGCGTGACAATTTCACGCTTGGCATCACGAGCTTCGACCTCGTGACCGTCGACCTCCGAGACAGGGACGTTACCACTGAGCTACGGAGGTGTTATGTTAAATAGTGAAAGCAATTATATTTAAATAATTCAGTATCCTACTTTGTTCGTGTAGGGGATGAATGCTGGATTAGTATTAATGTTATATTATCATTATTAGAATCGTGACAGTTATTATTCTTATCATTATTGTTATTAATGTTTTTGATATTAATGCTATCAATGTCACTAGCGCTATAATTAATCTTGTTATTACTATCATTATCCATGCCATCATCATTATTACAGAAGTGTTACGTTACTCATATAAAACATTTTTATTTAAATGTTTGATTGTTCTACTTTCTGTGTTTAGGGTAGGAATGTTAGATTGGCAATGATTTTGTCATTTTCATTGTGATTATGATCATTATTACTATTATTTTTATATAATTAATGTTATCATTATCAATATCAACCATCATTATTCCTATCGTTTTATCATGATGATTATTATTACCATTATCATTTTTATCATTATCGGTATTATCATTGTTATTGTTGTTATTGGCGACTATATTATTATGATCATCATCATCATATATTTTTTATTATCATCAGCCCTATCATCATCATTATCATTACTACTTTTAGTGCTGTCAATGTTAACACTATTATCATCATCATTACTATGGTTACTATTAATATCATTATTATCAGTTATTCTTGTTATTATTATTATCATTATCATCATTATTAGCATTAGCATTATTATTATCATTGTTGATATTAGCATTGTTATTATTAATATTATTGTTGTCGTTGTTGCAGTTGTTAGTATGAGCATTATTACTATTACCATTATTATCATCATTATCATTGTTGTTATTATTACAATTATCATTATCACAGAGTAGAACAATTTTATTATTATTGTCGTTATCATTATTACATCATGACCATTATTATTAATATTACTATCATTATTATTACTATTATTATTATTATCATCATTATTATTATTATTATTATTATTATAGTCATTATTATTATTATCATTATTATTATTATTATTATTATTATAATAATAATAATAATTATTATTATTATTATTATCATCATTATTATTATAATTACTATTATTATTATCATTATCATTATTACTATTATCATTATCATTATCATCATCATTACTATTATTATTATTATTATTGTTATTATTATCATTATCATTATCATCATTATTATTATTATAATCATTATTACTACTACTACTACTACCACTGTTATCATTATTATTATTGCTGTAAAATACGTTTAAAAGAAGAAGAAGAAAATATCATTATTCCCTCCGTAAGTTCAGGTGTCAAAAAAAAAAATGTGCTTATAACAACAGCAACAACTTCAGCCTTGAGATTACGAGAGAAAATGAACGAAGCGAAAAGATATATATGAAAAATAAATTAAAAAAAAAAAAAGTGACGGTGCCTACGCGTGACAATTTCACGCTTGGCATCACGAGCTTCGACCTCGTGACCGTCGACCTCCGAGACAGGGACGTTACCACTGAGCTACGGAGGTGTTACGGTAATTAGTGAAAGCAATTATATTTAAATAATTCAGTATCCTACTTTGTTCGTGTAGGGTATGAATGTTGGATTAGTATTAATGTTATATTGTTATTGGAATCGTGACAGTTATTATTCTTATCATTATTGTTATTAATGTTTTTGATATTAATGCTATCAATGTCACTAGCGCTATAATTAATCTTGTTATTACTATCATTACCCATGCCATCATCATTATTACAGAAGTGTTACGTTACTCTTATAAAACATTTTTATTTAAATGTTTGATCGTTCTCCTTTCTGTGTTTAGGAATGTTAGATTAGTAATAGTTTTATGTCATTTTCATTGTGATTATGATCCTTATTACTATTATTTTTTACATAATTAATGTTATCATTATCAATATCAACCATCATTACTCCTATCGTTTTATCATGATCATTATTATTACCATTATCATTTTTATCTTTATCGGTATTATCATTGTTATTGTTGTTATTGACGACTATATTATTATTATCATCATCATCATCATATATTTTTTATTATTATCAGCCCTATCATCATCATTATTATTACTACTTTTATTGTTATCATTGTTAACACTATTATCATAATCATTACTATGGTTACTATTAATATCATTATTATCAGTTATTCTTGTTATTATTAGAATCATTATCATCATTATTAGCATTAGCATTATTATCATCATTATTTTTATTAGCATTTGCATTATTATTATCATTATTGTTATTACCATTGTCATTATTAATGTTATTATTGTTGCTGTTGCTGCAGTTGTTACTATGATCATTATTAATATTACTATCATTATCATCATTATCATTGTTGCTATTATTACCATTATCGCTACCACTATCACCATTGTCATTGTTATCATTATCATTATCATTGTTATTATCATATATATTCTAATGATCATCATTATCATTATCATTGTTACTATCATTACTTTTATAATTATCATTACTGTGATTATTACTATTGGCATTGCTATCATCATTTTCATTATTATCCTCATTTTCATTATCATCATCGCTATCATTGTTATCATTATTATTATCATTTCCATTATTACAATTATCACTGTCATCATTATCATTATCATAATCATCATTATCATTATTATCATCATCATCAATTTTATCATCATCATTATCATTATCGTTATTATTACTATTATTGTCAATATTATTATCGTTATTACTGTTATCATTATTGTTATTATCATCATTATTTTTATTATTATTATCACTATTATTAATATTATTATTACTATTATCACTGTTATCATTATTCTTAAAATTATTATGGTCATTATTATTATTATCATCAGCATCACCATCATAATTATCATCATTATTATTACAATTATCATTTTTATTACTTTATTATTATTATTGCTGTTATCATTATTACACCATGGCCATTATTATTATTATTAGTAGTATTAGTATTATCATTATCATTATTATTATTATCGTTATTATTATGATGATTATTATTATTTTTATCAGCCTATAGATAACGAGATAAAATAGACGAAACGAAAAGATATATAAAAAATAAATAAATAAATAAATAAAAAGTGACGGTGCCTACGCGTGACAATTTCACGCTTGGCATCACGAGCTTCGACCTCGTGACCGTCGACCTCCGAGACAGGGACGTTACCACTGAGCTACGGAGATGTTATGTAATATTGTAAAAGTAATTCTATTTAAATGTCTGAGTATCCTATTTAATATGTTTAGGTGTCATTATTATCAATACTGTTGTTGATTATACTATGAGTATTATTATTGTCAATGTCACTATCATTATCATTATCAATCTTGTTGTTATCATCTTTATCATTGTAGTTACCATTTTGTCAGTATCGCCTTCATTATTGGTATCATTGTTCAGTAACATATTTTGTTTTTGACTATCTATAATTATCGCTGTCCTCATCATTACTGTTATTTCTACAAGAAATATTAATAATATTATCTTGGTCTCATTATCATTGTCATTATTATCATTATTATCACCATTGCTATTATTATTATCATTATCATTATTCTTATTCTTAATATCATTATTGTCATTATTATCTCTATTATTATTATTATTATTATTATTATTATTATCATTATCACTGTTATTATTATTATTATCATTATCATTATTGTTATGTTTTATGTATGTATGTATATATGCATATGTCTAAATATGTGTGCACAAATACATGTAATTCATAAAGCAGTAAGGAAGACGTAAGGGTATCACATGAAACACATTACGGTGTGAGAGGAATAATTTGAATTATCTTTATCTTAGTTAAGCCTATTTTAATGAATTTTCGTTTTCTTCCATCAGAATTATAAATAGAGAAAACGTTATATTTCCATTTCAAGGGAATACTGTAGATTTACATAGAAGGATTATCATAGAATGTTGAAATATACACGTACTTCTAGACACACACACACACACACACACACACACACACACACACACACACACACACACACACACACACACACACACACACACACACACACACACACACACACACACACACACACACACACACACACATATATATATATATATATATATATATATATATATATATATATATATATATATATATATATATATATATATATATCGATAATGAGAAAAATGATGATGATGATCGTAATAAAGGTAATGATAATGATAATAATCATGAAAATAAAAACAATGATAATGATTACGATGATAACGAAATTAGTAATTATGATAATAATAACGATTACAGCAAACACAACAACGAAGATAATAATTGCAATAATGATGAGTAACAACAGACTAACGATAACCATAATGTTAAAAATACAAAAAAAAAAAAAAGACAATGAGATTAGCAATGTCAGTATACGTAATAATAATTATGTTGAAAATAACAATAACAATGAAAAGGAATGATGGTAACCATAGCTATCAAAATATCATCATTAATTGGAATATAATAATGATGATGTTAATATAATGATGATGATGCTAATACAATAATATTGATATTAATGATAACAATGATGATAAAAATAATGATAAAGACGATAAAAATAATAACAATGATGACACAATAATATTAGTAATAAAACTGATGACAATAATGACAATGGCAACGATAATGATAATGATTACAATAAGGATGATAATAGCGACGATAGTAACATGAATGACTAATGATAATCATAGTGATAATAGTAATAGTAATTATCATAAAACTGATGATGATAATAATAATAATGAAGATGATAGCGATCATAATCACTAAAAACACATGATGATAATTATGACAATATCTTTATTAATAACAATAAAACTAATAATTATGGAAATAAAAATGCCAATGATGATAATAATAACAAAGATGATAATGATAACGATAATGGTATTGATAATAGTAATAATAATGATAATTATAATAATGATAATAATAGTAATGATAATGATAATAATAATAACAATTATAATCCTAATGATAATGTTATAATATCAATATTAATCCAGTGTACATACCCTGGTCACAGGAAGTAGGATAATCAAACATTTAAGTAAAATACGTTTCTAAACATTGATATAACACCTCCGTATCATTATTATCATCATTAATATTTTCATCATTACCATTAGTATTGCCATCTTTATCCTTAGTACTATCATCACATTATTATCATTTTTACTTTTATCATTATGATCATATTATTATTACTTTTTCATCATTATTATCATATTATTAACATTACTTTTTTCATCATCATAATCATTATTATTATCGTTATTATTAGTAGTATCATTATTTACTATTAACAGTAACACTAGAGAATCAGCCTATGAAATAAAAAAAAAAAAAAAACGACAAAAAGTGACGGTGCCTACGCGTGACAATTTCACGCTTGGCATCACGAGTCCTGACCTCATGACCGTCGACCTCCGAGACAGGGACGTTACCACTGAGCTACGGAGGTGTTACATAAATGAGTAAAAACAATTATATTTAAATCACTAATTATCCTACTCTCTCCGTGTAGGGTATGAGTCTTGGACTAGTATTAGTGATATATCCTAATCATTAGATTCATGATTGTTATTATTATTATTATTAGTTATTAATACATTTTTGTTATTATTGCTATCAATGTTACTAGCATTATCATTATTAACCTTATTAGTATCATTATCATTGCCATTATTGTTTTGTCATTATCGCTATTATCATTGTTATTAGTAACAATATGTTTTTTTCTTATGATCCCTATCCTCATAATTATCGCTATTATCAATTGTCAATGTTATTATCATTATTATCTTTATTGTTATTGTTTATGTGTGTGTGTATATGTATACATGTATCTGTTTAAAAATGTGTGCACACATACACATCCTTTCTAATCTAGTAAGTGAGAAGTTTATCAAATGAAACATATTGCGAAGTGTGACAGGAATGTTAAGAATAAGTTGACATTACCATTATATTAGTTAACCCTGAAAACGAGAAAAAGCTCGTTTTCTTTAATCCTAATTCCTATAACAGAAAACAAAATAACAGTATTTCAAGGGATATCTGCAGAATTACAAAGATAATTATTATAGAATGTAAAGATACGCAGTATTTGTTGGTGTTGTTGACGCTGTGAAAGAGGTGACTTTACACATTACCATAGTATGGTAATGATGGTAATGATGATGATGAGCCGGATAATGAAAATACTATTGATGTTAATACTATTACCATAACAAATGATAATGATAATCACAATTAGTAATAATACTTGTAATGATAATGATAACGATAATGATAATAGTAACGCCAAAATTGATAGTGATAATAATAACAAGAACAATAATGATGATAGGAATAAACTACTACAACAGCACCAGTAACAATAACAACGATAATTACCTTCGCCATTGTCTTGTTTTCAGTAGCGTTGGTTAGTTTGTTGGTTGGCTGGTTCGTTGGATAACTAAGAGTTGTTTAATATTTACCAGAGGCTTGTCTTTGCCCAACTTGGAAGCCAGGAAAATACAGAAAAATAGGCATCACATAAATATCGTTTTAATGGAATGAAATTCTTTTTCTATCAATATATATTCTAATCTACATTTCCTTCACCTCCCTCTCTTTATCCTTAACACTCTCACTTCATCTGTCCCTCTTCCCCATTCTCTCTTCCTAAATTACTTTTAATAAAATTAGATAAAAGAGATAAAATAGTAATAATAATAAGTATTAGTAATAATAATTGGCAACGATAATAATAATGTTAATAACTATAACTATGACGACAATAATGATGTTATGGGTGATGATGATGATCGTAATAAAGAGAATGATTATAATGATAATGATCTTGAAAATGATAATAATTATAATGATAATGATCTTGAAAATGATAATAATTATAATGATAATGATCTTGAAAATGATAATTATAATGATAATGATCTTGAAAATGATAATAATTATAATGATAATGATCTTGAAAATGATAATAATTATAATGATTACGATGATTACAAAATTTAGAATGATGATAATAGTAATGAGTAACAGCAGAGTAATGATAACCCTGATAATAATGATTATGATGATAATAACAATAACAATCATAATAAAAATAATGATACTCATAACTATCAGACTATCATCGTTATTGATAATAACAATAATGGTGAAAATGATAATAATAATAATACTGATAATAATTGTC
Source organism: Penaeus vannamei (assembly GCF_042767895.1). Taxonomy (NCBI): domain Eukaryota; kingdom Metazoa; phylum Arthropoda; class Malacostraca; order Decapoda; family Penaeidae; genus Penaeus; species Penaeus vannamei. The sequence continues at coordinate 10,196,205 of NC_091562.1, forward strand.
ATGATGACAAAAATAATGATGATACTTGATAATGATGCAGATAATGATAATAATGATTACAAGTTGATAGTTAATAAGTTAATAGTAATAAAAATAATAACAGTGATGACACAATAAAGATAATAAAACTGATGATGATAGTGACAATGACAACGATAATGATAATGATAATAGAAGATATAAAAAATGATTTTGATGATATTAGTAATGACAAAAATAACGATGATAATGATAATAATAGCAATGTAAACAACAAAAGCAACAATGATAATGATAATGAGAATGATAATAATGACAGTAATGATAATCGCCCCCGCCCCAAAAAATGATGATAATAATAAAGATAATAACAATAACTATTATGAATATGGTGCCAATGATTATGAATAAGAAAATACTGATAATAATGATAGCATGATAATTTCAATAATAATAGTGATAATGAGAATCGTAATATTCATAATGATAATGATCATGATTATGGTGATAATGATAATAAGAAAGACTATGATGATGACAATTACAAAAATGATGATTATGATAATGATGATAATAATAATGATATTGATAATAATGATATTAACAATGATAATGATGGTAATGAAAATGATGATAATCATGATAAGGGCAGCGATTACAACAATGATAATGATAGTTATAAATATGATGATGATAATGATAATATTCACAGTCATAATGATAATCATAATGAAAATGATAATATTGGTGATGTTAATGGTAACAATCATAATAACTTGAATAACTCATAATAATGATAGTAATAATAACCATAGTAATTATAATAATGCTGATAATAATAATAAAGGTGATAGCGATAATAATAATTAATGGCACGTGATGATAATGATATTGATATCTTTATTAACAACAGTATCAATACTGATAATCATAAAAATAATAATGCCAACGATAATGGTAATAACAAAAATAATAAGGGTAATGATAATATTAAAAATAGTAGTAGTAGTAGTAGTAGTAGTAGTAATTATGATTGTAATGATGATGATAATAACAATAATAATCCAATATGCATATCCTAAACAGAAAGTAGGGTAATCATACATTTAAATGATATCGTTCTTAAACATTAACATAGGACCTCCGTATCATTATTTTCATCTTTATTTTCATCATCCTTACCATTATTAGTGTCATCATTATACTCATTGTTATTATATCATTATTACTATTAACATTATTATTACTATCATTATTATCCATTGTTATTACTAATTATTGTTACCATTATCACTGTCAATATCGCTCTTATCCTTACTAATATGATCATTATCATTATTGATATCATCATTATTCCTTCTGTCCGTTCAGATAACAACAATAGAATTAGCATATGAAATGATATCCCTACTCCCCCCCCCCCACCACAAAAAAAAGTGACGGTGCCTACGCGTGACAATTTCACGCTTGGCATCACGAGTCTCGACCTCGCGACCGTCGACCTCCGAGACAGGGACGTTACCACTGAGCTACGGAGGTGTTATGATAATTAGTAAAAACAACTCTATTCAAATCATTAATTATCCTTCTTTCTCCGTATAGGGTATGGATGTTGGAATAGTATTAATGTTATAGTGTTATAACTAGTATCGTGATTGTTATCATTATTATCATTACTTTTATTGATGATATTTTTGATATTATTACTATCAGTGTTACTAGAATTATTATTAATCTTGTTATTAGTATCATTATCACTGTCATTATTATTTTTGTCATCATCGCTATTATCATTGTTATTGTTGTTACTAGTAACAATATGTTTTTGGTTCTTATCATCGCTTTCCTCATAATTATCACTATTATCATTACTACTGTCATTGTTACCACCATTATCATTATTATTAATATACATAGTATTTTTATTTTCATTGTTCATGTATGTGTGTACATATGTATATGTGTATCTGTTTAAACATTTGTGCACACATACACATCATTTATAATCTAGCAAGTGAGAAGTAAGTTTATCAAACGAAAAATATTGCGGTGTCACAAGAATCGGTTTAGAATAAATTGACATTACCATTAACTTAGTTGGTCATAAAGAAGAGAGAAAAGGAGTTTTCTTTGATTTGAATTTTAATGATAGAAAACGGAATAACAGTACTTTAAGGGGTATTTAAAGGTTTACAAAGCAATATTATTATAGAGGTAAAGATACACAGTCAAGGTCGCAGAAGGACAATGGATCAGTGGGAGTTGTTTGTTTTGGAAAGTGAGGATTTAAATGGTGCAAATTGGAGGGCGGGGGTTAAACTGGGGCCCCTTAAAAGCCTATTCATCTTTCATTCTAAGCTTTTTATGTACAGTTAACGAATGTAGCGCTCATTCGATAACGTGTTTGTATCTAGAATAGTGTTAATCTTTTCTTCGTCTAATATTCTTTACCCACATGTTCGTTTCGCGAAGAGGCAGAGATCGTTAACAGTCAGACGACAGTTCCAGGGCAATTCATTTCAAATAAAGACAGCGAGAGACAAGCACCTTTTAACGATAATGATAATGATGATGCAGATTGCAATATAGATAATAATGATAATAATAATCATGAAAACAGTGATAATGATAATGCTGCTTAATATGATAACGAAATTAATAAGGATGATAATGATAACGATAACAACAAAAAAAATGATGATAATGATAATGGTGAGTAACAACAGTTATAATAACCATATCACTGAAAATACTAATGACAAAAATAAGAACTTTGATAATGGCAATTGCAATATCAATGAATGTAATAATAATTATAACGATGATGATAACAATGGCAATGATAATAAGAGTAATCATAATCATAGCTATTAAATATCAACATTAATGATGATAACAATATTGGTGATAATAATGATAATACTAATACTGATGATGACGGCAATGATAACAAGAAAAATAATGATACTGATAATGATGATGATAAAGAGGAGAATAATAATAACAATGATGATAATAAATATAATGCTAATAATGATAAAGATAATAATAATAATGCAATAATAATGATAAAACTGATGATGATAATGACAATAACAACGTTGATAGTAATGATAATTATAATAGTGGTAATTGGAATAATGATGATAAGAATAAGAATCAAAATATTTATGATGATAGTGATTATGATTATAATCATGATAATAAGAATGATGATATTCATGATTATCATTATCACTATCATTGCTATCATCATAATCATTATGAAAATCATTACTGATATTATTATTATTATTATCATTATCATCATTAACACTATTCTATATACAAACACATTACCGTATGAGCAGTACGTTCGTTAACTGTATACAAAAAAGTTTAGAATGAAAGATGAATAAGATGAGTTTAACCCCCGACCTTCAATTTGTACCACTTAAATCCTTACTTCCCCATCCCAACACCTCCTCCTGTTCCACTACCCTTCTGCGACCCTGATTGTACATCTTTACATTCAGAGAGAGAGAGAGAGAGAGAGAGAGAGAGAGAGAGAGAGAGAGAGAGAGAGAGAGAGAGAGAGAAAGAGAGAGAGAGAGAGAGAGAGAGAGGGGGGGGGGGGGAGATCGACTTCTGTGATTTCATTAATTTTTGCATTTTTTCATCATGAATGGGCTCTATAATTATCATTATTGTCATTATATAATAATCTTCCTTTGTAATTCTACAGATATCCCTTGAAATACTGTTATTTCGTTTTCTATCATTAGAATGCAAATTAAAGAAAACAGCTTTTCTATCTTTTTCAGGGTTAACTAAGGTAATGGTAATATCAACTTATTCCTGTCACACTTCGCAATCTGTTTCATTTGATAAGCTTACTTCTCACTTACTAGATTATAAATGATGCGTATGTGTGCAGATATGTTTAAATAGATGCATATATACATATATACACACATAAATGCATAAACAATAACAATAATAATAGCATGGTTAGTAATGATAATAATAATAACATTGACAATAATAATGATAATAGCGATAATAATGAGGATAGCGATGATAAGAATCTAAAATATATTGTTAATGATGCTAACAATAATAGCAATAATAAAAGTGATACTGACAAAATAATAATGGCAATGATAATGATACTAATAACAAGATTAAGAATGGTAATGCTAGTAACGTTGATACAAATAATATCAAAAACGTTATTAATAACAGAAATGATAATTATAATAACAATCATGATTCTAATGATAATGTAAAAGTAATACTAATCCAACATTTATACCTTACACGAAAAAAGTAGGATGATTAATTATTTATATATAATTGACTCGGAGGTCGACGGTCATGAGGTCGGAGCTCGTGATGCCAAGCGTGAAATTGTCACGCGTAGGCACCGTCACTTTTTTCTTTATATATATATATATATATATATATATATATATATATATATATATATATACATATATTGTTGTTATTGTTATAGGCTTATTAACCAATTTATTCATTTTTGTTGTTGTCACCTGAACTGACGGAGGGAATAATGATATTAATAATAACGATAATGTAAATAATGATAATGATAATGATAATTTAGTAATGATGATAATAGTGATAGTAACAATGACAATGGTAATAGTAATAATGATGATAATAATAATTACTGTGTTGTTACTTATCATTATTACAAGTGCGTCGTGTAATATCTTTTCGTTATTGTCTTTTTAATTTGGAAACATAAAGAACACGTAATTTTACCTATCTAGAAGAGAGAGAGAGAGAGAGAGAGAGAGAGAGAGAGAGAGAGAGAGAGAGAGAGAGATAGAGAGAGAGAGAGAGAGAG
>NC_091562.1:10204035-10231535 GCF_042767895.1 Penaeus vannamei
TGATATTACCATTACCTTAGTTAACCCTGAAAAAGATAGAAAAGCTTTCTTTAATTTGCATTCTAATGATAGAAAACGAAATAACAGTATTTCAAGGGATGTCTGTAGAATTACAAAGGAAGATTATTATAGAATGTAAAGATGTACAATCAGGGTCACAGAAGAGTTGTGGAACAGGAGGAGGTGTTGGCATGGGGAAGTGAGGATTTAAGTGGTACAAATTGGAGGTCGGGGGTTAAACTGGGGCCCCTTAAAGGCTTATTCATCTTTCATTCTAAACTTTTTTTGTTTACAGTTAACGAACGTACTGCTCATACGGTAATGTGTTTGTATATAGAATAGTGTTAATGATGATAATGATAATAATAATAGTGATATCAGTAATGGTGTTCATAATGACTATGATGATAGCAATGATAGTGATAATGATAATCATGAATATCATCATTCTTATTATCATGATTATAATCATAATAACTATCATTATAAATATTTTGATTATCATTCTTATTATCATGATCCCAATTACCACTATCACAATTATCATTACTATCAACGTTGTCATTGTCATTATCATCATCAGTTTTATCATTATTATTGCGTTATTATTATTATCTTTATCATTATTAGCATTATCTTTATTATCATCATTGTTATTATTATTCTACTCTCTATCATCTTCATTATCAGTATCATTTTTCTTGTTATCATTACCGTTATCATCAGTATTATTATTATTATCACAAATATTGTTATTATCATTAATGTTGATATTTGATAGCTATGATTATGACTACTCTTATTATCATTGTCATTGTTATTATCATCGTTATAAGCATTATTAAGTTCATTGATATTGCAATTGCCATTATCAAAGTTCTTATTTTTGTCATTGGTATTTTCAGTGATATGGTTATTATAACTGTTGTTACTCATCATTATCATTATTATCATTTTTGTTGTTTTGTTTGTTGTTATCGTTATCATTATCATCCTTATTAATTTCGTTATCATATTAAGCACCATTATAATTATCACTGTTTTCATGATTATTATCATTATCATTATTATCTATATTGCGATCTGCATCATCATTATCATTATCGTTAAAAGGTGCTTGTCTCTCGCTGTCTTTATTTGAAATGATTTACCATACTCGGCAAACCCATGAATTGCCCTGGAACTGTCGTCTGACTGTTAACGATCTCTGCCTCTTCGCGAAACGAACATTTGGGTACAGAATATTAGACGAAGAAACGATTAACACTATTCTAGATACAAACAACTCTCCCTGATCCACTGTCCTTCTGCGACCTTGACTGTGTATCTTTACTTTTATAATGATATTGCTTTGTAAATCTTTAAATCCCCCCTTAAAATACTGTTATTCCGTTTTCTATCATTAAAATTTAGATTAAAGAAAACTCCTTTTCTCTCTTCTTTATGGCCAACTAAGGTAATGGTAATGTCAATTTATTCTAAACCTATTTCTGTGACACCGCAATATTTTTCATTTAATAAACTTACTTCTCACTTACTAGATTATAAATGATGTGTATGTGTGCATAAATGTTTAAACAGATACACATATACATATATACACACATACAAAAACAATAGAAATAAAAATAGTATGTATATCAATAATAAGGATAATGATGGTGACAGTGACAATAGTAATGATAATAGTGTTAATGATGAGGAAAGCGGTAATAAGAACCAAAAACATATTGTTACTAGTAACAACAATAACAATGATAATAGCGATGATGACAAAATAATAATGGCAATGATAATGATACTAATAACAAGATCAATAATGATAATGCTAGTAACACTGATAGTAATAATATCAAAAATATCATCAATAAAAGTAATGATAATAATGATAACAATCACGATACTAGTTATAACACTATAACATTAATACTATTCCAACATCCATACCCTATACGGAGAAAGAAGGATAATTAATGACATAAATAGAGTTGTTCTTGCCGATTATCATAACACCTCCGTAGCTCAGTGGTAACGTCCCTGTCTCGGAGGTCGACGGTCGCGAGGTCGGCACTCGTGATGCCAAGCGTGAAATTGTCACGCGTAGGCACCGTCACTTTTTTTTTTTTTTTTTTTTTGGGGGGGGGGAGGTTTGCATTTTATATGCTAGTTTTATTGTTGTTATCTCAACTGACAATGATTAATGACGATATCAAAAATGATAATGATAGTATTAGTAAGAATAAGTGATAATAACTGTAATAATGATAATAATAACAATGGTAACAATAATAATGATAGTAATAACAAAGATAATAATAATAGTAAAAGCAATAATGATAATATGATAACAACGAGTATAATGATGACACTAATAATGGTAATGATGATGAAAATAAGATGAAAATAATGATACGGAGGTGTTATATTAATGTTTAAGAACGATTTCATTTAAATGTATGATTACCCTACTTTCTGTGTTTAGGATATGCATATTGGATTATCATTGTTATTATCATCATCATTACAATCATGATTACTACTACTACTACTACTACTATTATTGATATCATTATCATTATCATTATTATTTTTGTTATTACCATTATCGTTGGCATTATTATTTTTATGATTATCGGTATTAATACTGTTGTTAATAACAATATCAATATCATTATCATCACGTGCTATTAATTGTTATTATCGCTATCACCTTTATTTTTATCATAGTTATTAGCATCATCATTATTATAATTACTATGGTTATTATTACTATCATTATCATCGTCCTTCTTATTATCATTATCACCATAATCATTATAAATGTTACGATTCTCATTATCACTATTATTATTGAAATTATCATGCTATCATAACTATTATCAGTATTTTCTTATTCATAATCATTGGTACCATATTCATAATAGTTATTGTTATTATCTTTATTATTTCATCATTTTTTGGGGCGAGGGCGATGATCATTACTATTATTATTATTCTCATCATCATTATCATTGTTGTTATTATTGTTTTCATTGCTATTATTATCATTGTCATCGTTATTTTTGTCATTACTAATATTATCAAAATCATTTTTGTTATCTCTTTTATTGGTATCATTATTGTTATCATTATCACATTGTTACTACTATCATTATAATTATCATCAACATAATCATAATCATAACCAACATCCTTATTACCATACCATTATTACTATCATTGCTATCATTGTCCTTATTGTTATCATTATCATTATCGTTGTCATTGTCATTATCATCATGTTTTATTATCATTATTTTGTCATCATTGTTAATATTTTTATTATCATCATTACTTTATTAACATCATTGTAATCATTATTACCATTATCAATTATCATCGTTATTCTTGTCATCATGACCATTATTATCAATACTATTATTATTATCATTTTCATCATTATTGTTATTATCATTAACGATGATATTCTGATAGTTATAATTATCATTATTTCTATCATCATTGTTATTGTTATTATCATCATAATCATTATTACCTTTATTAATATTGCTATTGCCATTATCAATATCTTGTTATTTTCAGTATCAGGGTTATCATTACTCCGTTGCTACTCATTACTATTATCATCATTCTTAATTTCGTAATCATCGTAATCATCATTATAATTATTACTATTTTCAAGATCATTATCATTATAATCATTCTCTTTATTACGATCATCATCATCACCCATAAAATCATCATTGTCGTCATAGTTATAGTTATTTACATTATTATTACTAATTATAATTATTATTACTATCTTATTTCTTTATCTAATTTTATCAAAAGTAATTTAGGAAGAAAAAATGGGGAAGAGGGATAGATGAAGTGTGTTTTAAGGATAGAGAGGGAGGTGAACGAAATGTAGATTAGAATATATATTGATAGAAAAAGAATTTCATTCCATTAAAACGATATTTATGTGATGCCTATTTTTCTGTATTTTCCTGGCTTCCGAGTTGGGCAAAGACAAGCCTCTGGTAAATATTAAACAACTCTTAGTTATCCAACGAACCAGCCAACCAACAAACGAACAGACGCTACTGAAAACAAGAACTTGGCGAAGGTAATTATCGTTGTTATTGTTACTGGTGCTGTTGTAGTAGTTTATTCCTATCATCATTATTGCTCTTGTTATCATTATAACTATCAATTTTAGCGTTACTATTATCATTATCGTTATCATTATCATTACAAATATTACTAATTGTGATTATCATTATCATTTGTTATGGTAGCAGTATCAACATCAATAGTGTTTTCATTATCCGGCTCATCATTACCATCATTACCATACTATGGTAATGTGTGAGGTCACCTTTTTCACAGCGTCAACAACACCAACAAATACTGTGTATCTTTACATTCTATAATAATCTTCCATTGTAATTCTGCAGATATCCCTTGAAATGTTGTTATTTCGTTTTCTATTATTGGAATTTAAATCAAAGAAAACTTTTCTCTCGTTTTCAGTGTTAATTAAGGTAATGGTAATGTCAACTTATTTTTAACATCCCTTCACACGTCGCAATATGTTTCATTTGATAAACTTCTCACTTACTAGATCATAAATGATGTGTATGTGTGCAAACATGTTTAGGTAGATACATATATACACACATACATGCATAAACAATAACAATAAAGAGAATATGGATAGTAATAATAATGATAATAACATTGATAATAATAATGACAATAGCGATAATGATAAGGATATGGATCATAAGAAAAAAATATTGTTACTAATGACAATAACAATGATAATAGCGATAATGACAAACCAATAATGGCAATGATAATGATACTAAAAACATGATTAATAATGATAATGCTAGTAACATTGATAGCATTAATATCATAAATATCATTAATAAAAGTAATAATAATAATAACAATCATGATTCTAATGATAAGGATATATCATTAATATTAGTTCAACATTTATAACCTACACGGAGAGAGTAGGGTAATTAATGATTTGAATATAATTGTTTTGAATTATTACTATAACACCTCCGTAGCTCAGTGGTAACGTCCCTGTCTCGGAGGTCGACGGTCACGAGGTCGAAGCTCGTGATGCCAAGCGTGAAATTGTCACGCGTAGGCACCGTCACTTTTTGTCGTTTTTTTTTTTCATTTCATTGGCTGATTCTCTAGTGTTACTGTTAATAGTATATAATAATGATACTAATAATAATAACGATAATAATAATGATTATGATGATGAAAAAAGTAATGTTAATAATGTGATAATGATGATGAAAAAGTAATAATAATATGATCATAATGATAAAAGTAAAAATGATAATAATGTGATGATAGTACTAAGGATAAAGATGGCAATACTAATGGTAATGATAAAAATATTAATGATAATAATAATGATACGGAGGTGTTATATTAATCTTTAAAAACGTATTTTACTTAAATGTTTGATTTTCCTACTTCCTGTGACCAGGGTATGTACACTGGATTAATATTGATATTATAACATTATCATTAGGATTATAATTGTTATTATTATCATTACTATTATTACCATTATTATAATTATCATTATTATTACTATTATCAATATCATTAACGTTATCATTATCATCTTTGTTATTATTATCATCATTGGCATTTTTATTTCCATAATTATTAGTTTTATTGTTATTAATAACGATATTGTCATAATTATCATCATGTGTTTTTAGTGATTATGATCGCTATCATCTTCATTATTATTATTATCATCATCAGTTTTATGATAATTACTATTACTATTATCACTATGATTATCATTAGTCATTCATGTTACTATCGTCGCTATTATCATCCTTATTGTAATCATTATCATTATCGTTGCCATTGTCATTATTGTCATCAGTTTTATTACTAATATTATTGTGTCATCATTGTTATTATTTTTATCGTCTTTATCATTATTTTTATTATCATCATTGTTATCATTAATATCATTATTATTGTATTAGCATCATCATCATTATATTAACATCATCATTATTATATTCCAATTAATGATGATATTTTGATAGCTATGGTTACCATCATTCCTTTTCATTGTTATTGTTATTATCAACATAATTATTATTACGTATACTGACATTGCTAATCTCATTGTCTTTTTTTTTCTTAGTATTTTTAGCATTATGGTTATCGTTAGTCTATTGTTACTCATCATTGTTGTAATTATTATTATCTTTGTTGTTGTGCTTGCTGTTATAATTACTATTATTATCATCATTACTATTTGTTATCATCGTAATCATTATCATTGATTCTATATTTAGGATTATCATTATCATTATCTTTATTACGATCACCATCATCATTTTTCTCATTATCGCTATATATATATATATATATATATATATATATATATATATATATATATATATATATATATATATATATATATATATATATGTGTGTGTGTGTGTGTGTGTGTGTGTGTGTGTGTGTGTGTGTGTGTGTGTGTGTGTGTGTCTAGAAGTACGTGTACTTGTCCGCAAGTGACTTTGTACATCCGGAGCGAGTACTGTGTTTCCGAGGCGAAGGAAATAAGGATGCTTGTCCCTCATTATCTTATTTTAAATAATTTCTTATACTCGGAAAACCCTTAAATACTTCACTGACTGTATATTTCAACATTCTATGATAATCTTTCTATGATAATCTACAGTATTCCCTTGAAATGAAAATATAACGTTTTCTCTATTTATGATTCTGATAGAAGAAAACGAAAATTCATTAAAATAGGCTTAACTAAGATAAAGATAATTCAAATTATTCCTCTCACACCGTAATGTCTTTCATATGATACCCTTACGTCTTCCTTACTGCTTTATGAATTGCATGTATTTGTGCACACATATTTAGACATATGCATATATACATACATACATAAAACATAACAATAATGATAATGATAATAATAATAATAATAATAATAATAATAATAATAATAATAATAATAATAATAATAATAGAGATAATAATGACAATAATGATAATAAGAATAAGAATAATGATAATGATAATAATAATAGCAATGGTGATAATAATGATAATAATGACAATGATAATGAGACCAAGATAATATTATTAATATTTCTTGTAGGAATAACAGTAATGATGAGGACAGCGATAATTATAGATAGTCAAAAACAAAATATGTTACTGAGAACAATGATACCAATAATGAAGGCGATAGTGACAAAATGGTAACTACAATGATAAAGATGATAACAACAAGATTGATAATGATAATGATAGTGACATTGACAATAATAACATTCATAGTATAATCAACAACAGTATTGATAATAATGACAATTATGATTGTACTGATAATGACATAAAATGAATACTAATCCAGCATTCACACCCTAAACATATTGAATAGGATAATCAGACATTTAAATAGAATTACTTTTACAAAAGTACATAACACCTCCGTAGCTCAGTGGTAACGTCCCTGTCTCGGAGGTCGACGGTCACGAGGTCGAAGCTCGTGATGCCAAGCGTGAAATTGTCACGCGTAGGCACCGTCACTTTTTGTAGTTTTTTTTTCTGTATAACATTTCATGAGGCTATTGTTGTTGTTGTTGTTGTTGTTTTTGTCATCTGAATTGAGGGAAGGAATAATGATATTGATAATAATGATTACTATAATAATAATTACTATTATTGTTATTATTATAATTACTATTATCATTATTAATAACGATATTATCTTTATCATAATTTTTTAAATTATTTATATCATTAACAGTATCATAATCATTACTATTACTTATCATAATGACAATGGTTATTATCACTATGATTATTATTAATGATTCAGGTTATCGTTATTATTATTATTATCATTATCAACATTGTTATTATTTTTATTATGATTATCATTATGACTATGACTATTATCATAATTATTATCATATTTATTATCAGTATCATTATCATTGTTGTTGTTCTTATTGCTACCATTGTTATCAATGTCCTCTTCATCATTATTATCTATACCCATATAATCGTTTTCATTATCATCATTATCACTATCATTATTATTATAATAATCATTATGATCATCATTACTAATATCATTATTATCCTTATCATTCTCATCATTACTGTTGCTATCAAGATTATTACTATTCTTATTATCATTATCATAATCATCAACATCATCATTCTTATTATCATTATTATAATCATAATCATTATCATCATAAATGTTTTGATTCTCATTATCATTAGCATTATTCCAATTATCGCTATCACAATTATAATTATTATCATCGTCATTGTCATTAACATCATCAGTTTTGTCCTTTTTATTGTCATTATAATTATTTTTATCATTATTGGCATGATCTTTATTACCATCATTGTTATTATTATTCTACTCTTTATCATCATCATTATCAGTATCATTTTTCTTGTTGTCATTACCGTCATCATCAGTATTATTATTATCATTATCACCAATATTGTTATTATCATTAATGTTGTTACTCATCATTATCATTATTATCATTTTTGTTGTTTTGTTTGTTGTTATCGTTATCATTATCATCCTTATTAATTTCGTTATCATATTAAGCAGCATTATCATTATCACTGTTTTCATGATTATTATTATCATTATTATCTATATTGCGATCTGCATCATCATTATCATTATCGTTAAAAGGTGCTTGTCTCTCGCTGTCTTTATTTGAAATGATTTACCATACTCGGCAAACCCATGAATTGCCCTGGAACTTTCGTCTGACTGTTAACGATCTCTGCCTCTTCGCGAAACGAACATGTGGGTACAAAATATTAGACGAAGAAAAGATTAACACTATTCTAGATACAAACACATTATCGAATGAGCACTACATTCGTTAACTGTACATAAAAAGCTTAGAATGAAAGATAAATAAGCTTTTAAGGGGCCCCAGTTTGCACCATTTAAATCCTCACTTTCCAAGACGAACAACTCCCCCTGATCCACTATCCTTCTGCGACCTTGACTGTGTATCTTTACTTTTATAACAATATTGCTTTGTAAATCTTTAAATACCCCTTAAAATACTGTTATTCCGTTTTCTATCATTAAAATTTAAATTAAAGAAAACTCCTTTTCTCTCTTCTTTATGGCCAACTAAGGTAATAAAGTGAATTTATTCTTAAACCTATTCCTGTGACACTTCGCAATATTTTTCATTTGATAAACTTACTTCTCACTTACTAGATTATAAATGATGTGTATGTGTGCACAAATGTTGAAACAGATACACATATACGTATGTACACACATACATGAACAATACAAATATATATGCTATGTATATTGATAATAATGATAATGATGGTAACAATGATAATGGTAATGATAATAGTGATAATGATGAGGAAAGCGATGATAAGAACCAAAAACATATTGTTACTAGTAACAACAATAACAATGATAATAGCGATGATGACAAAATAATAATGACAATGATAATGATACTAATAACAAGATTAATAATGATAATGCTAGTAACACTGATAGTAATAATATAAAAAATATCATCAATAAAAGTAATGATAATAATAATAACAATCACGATACTAATTATAACTATAACATTAATACTATTCCAACATCCATACCCTATACGGAGAAAGAAGGATAATTAATGATTTGAATAGAGTTGTTTTTTACCTATTATCATAACACCTCCGTAGCTCAGTGGTAACGTCCCTGTCTCGGAGGTCGACGGTCACGAGGTCGGCGCTCGTGATGCCAAGCGTGAAATTGTCACGCGTAGGCACCGTCACTTTTTTTTTTTTTTTTTTGGGGGGGGAGGGAGGTTTGCATTTTATATGCTAGTTTTATTGTTGTTATCTCAACTGACAAGGATTAATGACGATATCAAGAATGATAATGATAGTATTAGTAAGAATAAGTGATAATAACTGTGATAATGATAACAATGATAATGATAGTAATAACAATGGTAATAATAATAATGATAGTGATAACAATGATAAAAGTAATAATGATGATGATAGGATAACAACGAGGATAATGATGACACTAATAATGGTAAGGATGATGAAAATAAAGATGAAAATAATGATACGGAGGTGTTATGTTAATGTTTAAGAACGATTTCATTTAAATGTATGATTACCCTACTTTCTGTGTTTAGGATATGCATATTGGATTATCATTGTTATTATCATCATCATTACAATCATAATTACTACTACTACTACTACTATTAATATCATTATCATTACCATTATTATTTTTGATATTACCATTATCGTTGGCATTATTATTTTTATGATTATCAGTATTAATACTGTTGTTAATAACAATATCTATATCATTATCATCACGTGCTATTAATTATTATTATCGCTATTGCCTTTAGTATTATTATCATTATTAGCATCATCATTATTATAATTACTATGGTTATTATTACTATCATTATTATGAGTTATTCAAGTTATCATGATTGTTACCATTAACATCACCAATATTGTTATCCTTTTTATCATAATTATCATTATGACTGTGAATATTATCATTATCATCATCATATTTATCACTATCACTATCATTGTTGTTGTAATTCGCTGCCCTTATCATAATTATCATCATTTTCATTATCATCATTATCACTATCATTGTGATCATTATAATCATTATGACCATCATTGTTAATATCATTATTATCATTATCATTATTATTATCATCATTATCATAATCATCATTTTTGTTATTGCCATCATCATAGTCCTTCTTATTATCATTATCACCATAATCATGATCATTATCATTATGAATGTTACGATTCTCATTATCACTATAACTATTGAAATCATCATGCTATCATAACTATAATCATTATTTTCTTATTCATAATCATTGGTACCATATTCATAATAGTTATTGTTATTATCATTATCATTATCATTATCATTTTTTTGGGCGGGGAAGATTATCATCACTGTCATTATTAATATTCTCATTATCATTATCATTGTTGCTTTTATTGTTTTCATTGCTATTATTATCATTGTCATCGTTATTTTTGTCATTACTAATATTATCAAAATCATTTTTGTTATATCTTTTATTGTTATCATTATTATTATCATCATTATCACATTATTACTACTATCATTATCATCATCATAAACATAATCATAATCATAACCAACATCACCATTTCCATACTATTATTACTATCATTGCTACCATTGTCCTCATTGTTATCATTATCATTATCGTTGTCATTGTCATTATCATCATCAGTTTTATTATCATTATTGTGTCATCACTGTTATTATTTTTATTATTATTAACTTAATTAACATCATTGTAATCATTATTATCATTATCTGCATCATTATCAAGTATCATCATTATTTTTGTCATCATGACAATTATTATCAGTATTATTATTATTATCATTTTCATCATTATTGTTATTATCATTAACGATGATATTCTGATAGTTATGAGTATCATTATTTTTATTATCATTGTTATTGTTATTATCATCATGATCATTATTACCTTTATTAATATTGCTATTGCCATTATCATTGTGTTCATTTTTGTCATTGTTATTTTCAGTATCAGGGTTATCATTACTCTGTTGTTACTCATTACTATTATCATCATTCTTAATTTCGTAATCATCGTAATCATCATTATAATTATTACTATTTTCAAGATCATTATCATTATAATCATTCTCTTTATTACGATCATCATCACCCATAACATCATCATTGTCGTCATAGTTATAGTTATTAACATTATTATTATCGTTGCCAATTATTATTACTAATAATCATTATTATTACTATCTTATTTCTTTTATCTAATATCATTAAAAGTAATTTAGGAAGAAAGAATAGGGAAGAGGGACAGATGAAGTGAGAGTGTTAAGGATAAAGAGAGGGAGGTGAAGGAAATGCAGATTACAACATAGATTGATAGAAAAATATTTTCATTCCATTAAAGCTATATTTATGTGATGCCTATGTTTTCTATATTTTCCTGGCATCCGAGTTGGGCAAAGACAAGCCTCTGGTAAATATTAAACAACTCTTAGTTATCCAACGAACCAGCCAACCAACAAACTTACCAACGCTACTGAAAACAAGACCTCCTTGTCGTTGTTATTGTTACTGGTGCTGTAGTAGTAGTTTATTCCTATCATCATTATTGTTCTTGCTATCATTTCTATCAATTTTGGCGTTACCATTATCATT
Source organism: Penaeus vannamei (assembly GCF_042767895.1). NCBI lineage: Eukaryota > Metazoa > Arthropoda > Malacostraca > Decapoda > Penaeidae > Penaeus > Penaeus vannamei. The sequence goes on from NC_091562.1 coordinate 10,216,361, forward strand.
ATAATTATCATTACCAGTATTATTACTCTTATGATTATCATTATCATTTCTTATGGTAGTAGTATTAACATCAATAGTGTTTTCATTATTTCGCTCATCATCATCATCATTACCATCATTACCATACTATGATTATTTAACGCGTAAGGTCACATCTTTCACAACGTCAACAACACCAACAAATACTGGATATCTTTACATTCTATAAGAATCATCCTTTGTAATTCTACAGATATCCCTTGAAATACTGTTATTTTGTTTTCTATCATTGGAATTTAAATCAAAGAAAACTTTTCTCTCGTTTTCAGTGTTAACTAAGGTAATGGTAATGTCAACTTATTTTTAACATCCCTTCACACGTCGCAATATGATTCATTTGATAAACTTTTCACCTACTAGATTATAAATTATGTGTATGTGTGCACACATGTTCAAATAGATACATATACACACAAATACATACATAAACGATAACAATAAAGAGAATATGGATAGTAATAATAATGATAATAACATTGATAATAATAATGATAATAGCGATAATGATAAGGATATGGATCATAAGAAAAAAATGTTGTTACTAATGACAATAACAATGATAATAGCGATAATGACAAAACAATAATGACAATGATAATGATACTAAAAACATGATTAATAATGATAATGCTAGTAACATTGATAGCATTAATATCATAAATATCATTAATAAAAGTAATAATAATAATAACAATCATGATTCTAATGATAAGGATATATCATTAATATTAGTTCAACATTCATATCCTACACGGAGAGAGTAGGATAATTAATGATTTATATAAAATTGTTTTGAATTATTACTATAACACCTCCGTAGCTCAGTGGTAACGTCCCTGTCTCGGAGGTCGACGGTCATGAGGTCAGGACTCGTGATGCCAAGCGTGAAATTGTCACGCGTAGGCACCGTCATTTTTTTTCGTTTTTTTTTCATAGGCTGATTCTCTATTGTTAATGTTAATAGCAATAATGATACTAATAATGATAACGATAATAATAATTATTATAATGATGAAAAAAGTGATGATGATAATATGGTAATAATGATAAAAGTAAGAATAATAATGTGATGATAATACTGAGGATAAAGATGGCAATAATAATGGTAATGATAAAGATATTGATGGTAATAATAATGATACGGAGTTGTTATATTAATCTTTAAAAACGTATTTTACTGAAATATTTGATTTTCCTACTTCCTGTGTCCGGAGTATGTACGCTGGATAAATTTTGATATTATATCATTATCATTAGGATTATAGTTGTTGTTATTATTATTATCACTATCATTATCATTACTATTATTATCATTACTATTATTATCATTACTATTACTATTATTGATACCATTATCGTTTTCATTATCATCTTTGTTATTATTATCATCATTGGCATCCTTCTTTTTATAATTATTAGTTTCATTGTTATTAGTAACAATATTGTTATAATTATCATCATGTGTTTTTAATGCTTATGATCGCTATTATCTTCATTATTATTATTATCATCATTATTTTTATGATGATTACTATTACTATTATCACTATGATTATCATTAGTCATTCATGTTACTATCGTCGCTATTATCATCCTTGTAATCATTATCATTATCGTTGCCATTGTCATTATTGTCATCAGTTTTATTACTAATATTATTGTGTCATCATTGTTATTATTTTTATCGTCTTTATCATTATTTTTATTATCATCATTGTTATCATTAATATCATTATTATTGTATTAGCATCATCATCATTATATTAACATCATCATTATTATATTCCAATTAATGATGATATTTTGATAGCTATGGTTACCATCATTCCTTTTCATTGTTATTGTTATTATCAACATAATTATCATTACATATACTGACATTGCTAATCTCATTGTCTTTTTTTTTTTTTTTTTTTAGTATTTTTAGCATTATGGTTATCGTTAGTCTATTGTTACTCATCATTGTTGTAATTATTATCTTTGTTGTTGTGCTTGCTGTTATAATTACTATTATTATCATCATTACTATTTGTTATCATCGTAATCATTATCATTGATTCTATATTTAGGATTATTATCATTATCATTATCTTTATTACGATCACCATCATCATTGTTCTCATTATCGCTATATATATATATATATATATATATATATATATATATATATATATATATATATATATATATATATATATATATATATATATATGTGTGTGTGTGTGTGTGTGTGTGTGTGTGTGTGTGTGTGTGTGTGTGTGTGTGTGTGTGTGTGTGTGTGTGTGTGTCTAGAAGTACGTGTACTTGTCCGCAAGTGACTTTGTACATCCTGAGCGAGTACTGTGTTTCCGAGGCGAAGGAAATAAGGATGCTTGTCCCTCGTTATCTTATTTTAAATAATTTCTTATACTCGGAAAACCCTTAAATACTTCACTGACTGTATATTTCAACATTCTATGATAATCTTTCTATGTAAATCTACAGTATTCCCTTGAAATGGAAATATAACGTTTTCTCTATTTATAATTCTGATAGAAGAAAACGAAAATTCATTAAAATAGGCTTAACTAAGATAAAGATAATTCAAATTATTCCTCTCACACCGTAATGTGTTTCATATGATACCCTTACGTCTTCCTTACTGCTTTATGAATTGCATGTATTTGTGCACACATATTTAGACATATGCATATATACATACATACATAAAACATAACAATAATGATAATGATAATAATAATAATAACAGTGATAATTTTAATGCTTATGATCGCTATCATCTTCATTATTATTATTATCATCATTATTTTTATGATGATTACTCTTATCACTATGAATATAATAGTCATTCATGTTATTATTATTATCATTACTATCATCATCTATATATATATATTTTTTTTTTGGATTATCATTATTGTGATTATTATCATTATTATCATCATAATTATTATCATCGTTATTATTGTTGTTATTATCGCTGACATTATTATTGTCATCATTATCATTATTATCATCGTTACCATTATCATTTTCGTTATCATCACTATCACTATCATTGTTATTATTATAATCACTATGATCATCATTATCAATATCATTATTATCATTCTCATTATCTTTATTATTGTTGCTATTATTATTATCACAATTATTATCATCGTCATATTCATCATTTTGTTGTTATCATTATCATAGTTATCGTTCTTCTTATCATTATTATCATAATCATTATCACAATCATAATCATTATCATTATAATTTTTTTCATTTTCATTCTCATTATTATTATTCTAATTATCAATATCATATTCATAATAGTTTTTGTTATTATAATTATCATTATTGCTTTTTAGGTGATTATCATTCCTATCATTGTTATTATTATTATCATTATCATTGTTGTTGTTGTTTTAATTGCTATTGTTATCATTGTCATCGTTATTTTTGTCATTACTTTTAATATCAAAATCATTTTTGTCATTATATTCATTATTGTTATCATTATCATCGTCAACATAATCATGATCATGACCATCATCATCATCATTATCATACCATTATCAATGTCGTCGCTATCATCATCCTTATTGTAATCATTATCATTATCGTTGCCATTGTCATTATTGTCATTAGTTTTATTACTACTAATGTTGTGTCATCATTGTTACTATTTTTATCATCTTTCTCATTATTTCTATTATCATCATTGTTATCATTAATATAATTATTATTATATTAACATCATCATTATTATATTAATATCATCATTATCATATTCTAATTAATGATATTTTGATAGCTATGGTTACCATCATTCTTTTTTATTGTTATTGTTATTATCATCATAATCATTATTACGTATATTGACATTGCTAATCTCATTGTCTTTGTTTTTGTTTTTGTTTTTTATTGTTATTTTTAGTATTATGGTTATCGTTAGCCTGTTGTTACTCATCATTGTTGCAATTAATATCTTTGTTGTTGTGCTTGCTGTTATAATTACTATTATTATCATCATGTGTCTAGAAGTACGTGTACTTGTCCGCAAGTGACTTTGTTCATCCTGAGCGAGTACTGTGTTTCCGAGGCGAAGGAAATAGGGATGCTTGTCTCTCGTTTCTTATACTCGGAAAACCCATAAATGATTCTGCGACGGTCGTATGACAGTTGACGATCTCTGCCTCTTCGCGACACGACCGAACATGTGGGTACAGAATATTACATATGCAAAAGGCTATTCTAAATACAAACACAGGTCTGAATGAGCACTACGTCCATTAATTGTATTAAAAAAACTTAGAACGAGAAATGAATAAACCTATAAGGGACTCCAATTTGCCCTCCATCCTCCAACTTGCATTACTCAAATCCTCACTTTCCCAGGCCAACAACTTTTGTTGCACTATCCTTCTGCGGCACTGACTGTATATTTCAACATTCTATGATAATCCTTCTATGTAAATCTACAGTATTCCCTTGAAATGGAAATATAACGTTTTCTCTATTTATAATTCTGATGGAAGAAAACGAATATTCTCTTTCTTCTAGGCTTAACTAAAGTAAAGATAATGTCACATTAACTTATTCCTCTCACACTTCGTAATGTCTTTCATATGATACCCTTACGTCTTCCTTACTGCTTTATGAATTACATGTATTTGTGCACACATATTTAAACATATGCATATATACATACATAAATAAATCATAACAATAATGATAATGATAATAATAATAATAATAATAATAATAATAATAATAATAATAATAACAGTGATAATGATAATAATGATAATAATGATAATAATAATAATAATAACGATAATGATACTGATAATAATAATAGCAATGGTGATAATAATGATAATAATGACAATGATAATGAGACCAAAATAATATTATTGATACTTATTGTAGGAATAACAGTAATGATGAGGACAGCGACAATTATAATCAAAAACAAAATATGTTACTGAGAACAATGATACCAATGATGAAAGCGATAATGACAAAATGGTAACTACAGTTATAAAGATGATAACAACAAGATTGATAATGATAATGATAGTGACATTGATAATGCTAACATTCAGAGTATAATCAACAACAGTATTGATAATAATGACAATTATGATTGTACTGATAATGACATAAAATGAATACTAATCCAGCATTCACACCCTAAACATATTAAATAGGATAATCAGCCATTTAAATATAATTGTTTTCACTAATCTACGTAATACCTCCGTAGCTCAGTGGTAACGTCCCTGTCTCGGAGGTCGACGGTCATGAGGTCAGGACTCGTGATGCCAAGCGTGAAATTGTCACGCGTAGGCACCGTCACTTTTTTTTTTTTTTTTTCTTATTCTTTCATTTCAAAAGCTGATTTTTTATTGTCATCTGAACTGACGGAGGGATGACGATATCAATAATGATTATGATAATGATATTATTTGTAATGATGATAATAATGACTATCAATGATAATGATACTGATAATAATGATAATAAGAGTAACAATAATAAAGAAAAATATGATAAGGATAATAATGTGTTAATAACATAAAGGATAATGATAACAATAATAATGCTAAAAGTAATGATAATGTTGAGGCGTTATATCGATGTTTAAGAACGATTTGATGTAGATATTTGATTATCCTACTTTCTGTGTTTCAAGTATGCACACTGGATTGTTATTAATGTTATAACATTAGTATTATTATCATTATAATTATCATAATTACTATTGTTATTACTACTATCATTATCATTAGTAATTCATGTTATCATTATTATTATTATTATTATCATCAATATTGTTATTATTTTTCTTATGATTATCATCATGACTGTGATTATTATCATTATTATCATCATAATTATTATCATTATTATTGCTGTTGTTATCGCTACCATAATTTTCATTGTCATCATTATCATTAATATCCTCGTTGCCATTATCATCATTTTCATTCTCATCATTATCACTATCATTGTTATTATTACAATAATTATGATCATTATTAATATAATCATCATCATTATCATTATCATCATTATTGCTGCTATCATTACCATTACTATTATTATTATCATTATCCTAATCATCATTTCCGTAGTTGTTCTTATCATCATCATCGTTATTATAATAATCATTATGAATGTCATTCTTATTATTATCATTATTTCAATAATCATTATCACTGTTATCATAACTATGATCAGTGTTATCATATTCATAATAACCATTGCATCATATTCATAATAGTTATTGTTATTATCATTAATATTATTGTTTGTTTTTGGTGATTGTCATTGCTTTCATCATTATCATCCTAATTATTATCATAATTATTATTGTTATTGTTTTTATTGCTATTGTTATTTTTGTCATTACTATTATCATCAAAATTTTGTTATTATTTTCATATAATAATAATAATAATAATAATAATAATAATAATAATAATAATAATAATAATAATAATAATAATAATAGAGATAATAATGACAATAATGATAATAAGAATAAGAATAATGATAATGATAATAATAATAGCAATGGTGATAATAATGATAATAATGACAATGATAATGAGACCAAGATAATATTATTAATATTTCTTGTAGGAATAACAGTAATGATGAGGACAGCGATAATTATAGATAATCAAAAACAAAATATGTCACTGAGAACAATGATACCAATAATGAAGGCGATAGTGACAAAATGGTAACTACAATGATAAAGATGATAACAACAAGATTGATAATGATAATGATAGTGACATTGACAATAATAACATTCATAGTATAATCAACAACAGTATTGATAATAATGACACCTAAACATATTAAATAGGATACTCAGACATTTAAATAGAATTACTTTTACAATATTACATAACACCTCCGTAGCTCAGTGGTAACGTCCCTGTCTCGGAGGTCGACGGTCACGAGGTCGAAGCTCGTGATGCCAAGCGTGAAATTGTCACGCGTAGGCACCGTCACTTTTTGTCGTTTTTTTCTGTATAACATTTCATGAGGCTAGTTTTGTTGTTGTTGTTTTTGTCATCTGAATTGAGGGAAGGAATAATGATGATATTGATAATGTTAATGATAATGATAATATCAGTAATGATGATGATAGTGATAGTATCAGTGATAATGATAATGATAATAATGATAGTGATAAGAGCAACAATAGTAAAGGTAATTATGATGATACTGATAGTATCAGTGATAATGATAATAATGATAGTGATAAGAGCAACAATAGTAAAAGTAATTATGATGATAAGAATAATGATAATAATAAAATAAAGAATGAATAATATGATAATAATGATAATAATAATAGAATTAATATTTGCGTTTGATTATTCTACTTTCTGTGCGTACGTTGGATTATTAGTTATATCTTTGTACCCTTAAAATCCTCGCTCTCCAAGACCAACAACTCTCCCTGTTCCACTACCCTTCTGTGACCTTGATTATATATCTTTATATTCTATATTCATAATCTTTTGTAAATCCATAGATACCCCTTGGGATGCTGTTATTTCGTTTTCTATCATGTGAATTCAAATTAAAGAAAACGCCTTTTCTCTCTTTTCTAGAGCTAACTAAGGTAATGGTAATGTTAACTTATTCTTAACTTAGTCGCGTCACACTTTGCAATATTTTTAACTTGATAAACTTACTTCTCGCTTACTAGATTATAAATGATGTGCATGTCTCCACACATATTTAAACAGGTACATATATACATATATACACACATACAAAAATAAACAATAATAATCAAATTAAGGATACTAAAGATAATGATAATAATGATAATAACAATGATGATAATACTGATAATAGCGATAATGATGTGGAAAGCGATTATAAGAATCAAACACATATTGTTATTAATAACAATGATAATGATAGCAATACTGACAAATTAATGATGGCAATGATAATGATACTAATAACAAGATTGATAATGATAATGCTAGTAACATTGATAAAAATGGTATAAAAAATATCATTGATAAAAGTAATGATAATGATAATGACAATAATGACCCTAATAATAATAATATAACAGTAATATTAATCCAACATTCATAGCCTACAAGGAGGATGATAATTAAGGATTTAAATATAATTGTTTTGAAATATTACTGTAACACCTCCGTAGCTCAGTGGTAACGTCCCTGTCTCGGAGGTCGACGGTCACGAGGTCGAAGCTCGTGATGCCAAGCGTGAAATTGTCACGCGTAGGCACCGTCACTTTTTTTTCGTTTTTTTTTTTTTTTTCATGAGGCAGTTTTTTGTTGTCATCTAAAGTGAGGGAAGGAATAATTATGATAATGATAATGGGAATGATATGATGATAGTAATATTATTACTATTGTTGATATCATTATTATCATCATTATTATTGATAGCGATATTATCAACTTTATCAGAATTTTTATTGCTTTCATCTTCATCATTAACATCATTATTATCATTATTATCATAAATACTGTATATATGATTATTATTATTTATTCTTTATCATTATTACCATTATTATTAACAACATTGTTATTATCTTTATTGTGACTAACATAATGACTATGATTATTATCATTATCATTGTTATTGCTGTCGTTGCTATCGCTGCCGTTATCATTGCCTGCCTCATCATTATTGACTACTCGTATAATCGTTTTCATTATCATCATTATCACTATCATTGCAATTATCATAATCATTATGATCATCATTGTTGATATCATTATTATCCTTATCATTCTCATCATTACAGTTGCGATCATTATTATTACTATTTTTATTATCATTATCATAATCATCATTCTTTGTTGTTGTTTATTATCATTATTATAATCACAATCATTACCATCATAAAAGTTTTGATTATCATTATCATTATCATTATTCCAATTATCACTATCACATTTATTATTATTATCATCGTTGCCATTATTATTATCATCAGTTTTATCATCATTATTGTGTTATTATTATTGTTACTATTATCATTATTAGCATTATCTTTATTATCATCACTGCTATCATTATTCTCATCTTTATCATCATTATCAGAATCATAATTTTTCTTGTTAGCATTACCGTTATCATCAGTATCATTATTATCATTATCACCAATATTGTTGTTATCATTAATGTTGATATTTGATAGTTATGATTATGATTATTCTCATTATCATTGTCATTGTTATTATCATCACCATAAGCATTCTTACGTTTAATGATATTGCAATTGCCATTATCAGCGTTCTTATTTTTGTCAATGCCATTTTCAATGATATGGTTATTATTACTCGGTTATTACTCATCTTTATCACTGTCATCTTTTTTTCGTTTGCTGTTATCATTATCATTATCATGATTATTGATTTCGGTATTACATATTATAATTATTACTATTTTATATATTATTATCATCATCATCATTATCTTTATTATGATTTGCATCATCATTATCATTATCGTTATATGTTGCTTGCCTCTCGCTATCTTTATCATACTCGGCAAACCCATAAATGCCATTGGGACGATCATCTGACACTTCGCGATACGAACATGTGGGTACAGAATATTAGACGAAGATGAATAAGCCATTAAGGGGCCCCAGTTTAACCCCCGCCCTCCAATTTGCACCACTTAAATCCCCACTCTCCAAGACCAACAACTCTCCCTGTTCCACTACCCTTCTGTGACTGTATATCTTTATATTCTATATTTCTATTCTTTTGTAAATCCATAGACATCCCTTGAGATACTGTTATTTCGTTTTCTATAATATGAATTCAGATTAGAGAAAACGCCTTTTCACTCTTCTCTAGGGCTAACTAAGGTAATGGATATGTCAACTTATTCTTAAATTAGTCCTGTCACACTTTGCAATATTTTTCATTTGATAAACTTACTTTTTGCTTACTAGATTATAAATGATGTGTATACCTGCACACATATTTAAACAGGTACATATATACATATATACACACATACATACATAAATAATAACAATTAAATTATGGATAGTAATGATAATGATAATAATAATAATAATAATGATAATAGCGATAATGATGTTTAAAGCGATGATATGGATCAAACACATATTGTTACTACTAATAATGATAACAATAATAGCGATACTGACTAATTAATGATGACAATGATAATGATACTAATAACAAGATAAATAATGATAATGATACTAATAACAAGATTAATAATGATAATGCTAGTAACATTGATAACAATGATATCTAAATATCATTAATAAAAGTAATGATAATGATAATGACAATAGTGATAACAATAATAGTAATATAACAGTAATCTTAATGCAACATTCATAGCATACAAGGAAGAGGATAATTAAGGATTTAAATATAATTGTTTTTCATCTTTAACATAACTCCTCCGTAGCTCAGTGGTAACGTCCCTGGCTCGGAGGACGACGGTCGTGAGGTCGAGACTCACGATGCCAAGCGTGAAATTGTCACGCGTAGGCACCGTCACTTTTTTTTTCTTTATGTATATATATGTGTGTGTGTGTGTGTGTGTGTGTGTGCGTGTGCGTGTGCGTGTGCGTGTGCGTGTGCGTGTGTGTGTGTGTGTGTGTGTGTGTGTGTGTGTGTGTGTGTGTTTTCGTTTTGTTTATTTTATCTCGTAATATATAGGCTGATATTATTGCTGTTGTTGTTATAGGCCTAGTATTTTATGTTGCTTTTGTCACCTGAACTGACATAGGGAATAACGATTTTAATAATGATAATAATAATATTGGTAATGATGATAATAGTGATAGTCACAATGATAATGGTAATAGTAATAATGATGATAATAATAGCAACAATGTTATGGTTATCATTATTCTGTTGTTAATTATCATTATTACAGTAATAATTTTTGTAGTGTTTGTTGTTATAATTGTTATTATCGTCATTATTGATTTCGTTATCATTGTAATCATCATTATCATTGTTACTTTTTTCATGATTATTATCATTATCATCATTATCTTTATTACGATCATCATCATCACCAATGACATCATCATCATTATCATTATCGTTATAATCATTATCATTACTATTATTATTACCAATTATTACTACTGATAATTATCTTTGTTACCATCATTATCATTACGATGGTCGTAATTTTTGAATAAGCATTTGATTTGAATTATTTTATTCAATTCTATTAAAAGTAATGTAGGAAGAGAGAAGAGCATAAAATGGGGAAGAGAGATAGATGAAGAAGTAAGAGTGTTAGGGAGAAAGAAAGGGAGGTGAAGGAAACGTAGATTAGTATGTAGATTGACCGATAAAGTTTTTTTTTCTTTCTTTCTATTAAAACGAAATGTCATGTAATAATTTGATGGCATCCAAGTTGGGCTAAGACACACTGGTAAAAGATAACCCCTTTCGTTATCCTGCGAACTCAACAACAGACAAACTAACCACCGCTACCAAAAACAATAATTCCTAGGTGAAGGTGATTAGTGTTTTATTGTTATCATCTTTATTGTTCTTGTTATCATTATCAATATCATTTTTGGCCATACTATCATCATTATCATTATTATTACTACTATTATTACTATCATAATTACCATCGGTGTTATCATTATCATTCGTTATGGTAGTAGCATTAACATGAATATTATTATTATCATCCTGTTCATCTTCATCATCATTATCATCATTACCATAATACTTCCATTATTTAACACGCAATCTTACCCCTTTCACAGCATCAACAATACCAAAGTCCCAAGCGAAGCCCCTCCATTCTAGGCCTATGAACTTGTGGCAGAAAAGTCATGTTCTTTGAGTCATATGATTGAGAATTTCTGCTAAAATATTGCGTGGCGTAATAATGTTAGGTCTTCCCGAGTCTCTAGTGCACGACCTTAAATAGGTTTTAGTCTTTATTTGTTTCTTTTGTCTCAGTAATCAGATCGTTGTGAGATAGGAAGAGAGACGGGAATAAATGAAGGAAGAGGGATAGATGAAGTGGGAGAGGGAAGGTTTGAGGGGATAAAGAGAGGGAGGTGAAGGGAAGTGTGGAGATGAAAGAGAGAGAGAAGTGTGAGTGTGTGTGTATATATAACAATTGTGTGTAGCGGCAAATGATTGCATTTCCTTGGATTTTCCTCATTCGTTGCCAGTTGCATTCTTCAATATATCGTCATTTTTGCAATGAAAAAAAATCTGAAAAATGCAGTTTTCGCGGCGGAAAAAAAAATTGCTTTGACACTTTCCCTTAAAGCAATTTTTCTCAACCAGTGTCGCGACAAAAAAGTGTGGTGCGATTTGCCTTCCAAGTGCGTCGCATAATAGCTTTCTTTTCAAGTTATTGTTTTTTGATTCGGAAACATAAAGAACTCGTAAGTTGACCTATCTAGAAAGAGAGAGAGAGAGAGAGAGAGAGAGAGAGAGAGAGAGAGAGAGAGAGAGAGAGAGAGAGAGAGAGAGAGAGAGAGAGAGAGAGGTGGGAGGGAGGGAGGGAGGGAGGAAAAATGAGTGTTTGCATCGGCAGCGAAGCGGGATCTAAAAAGGATGGAGGAAGATGGGAGCGCAACAGGGCGACATAAAACAGGGGAACTTTCGACAGGCAAAACACCTGCGCAGGAAATGTCATCTAACTTGGCAGCTGTATTGTCAGTTTGTCTGCAAATCATTCAACATAGTCTTTCAACATCGAGGAGAAATGCACATCTGTATGCGCAGAAATAACGTTAATAGATCTGCTAATAACTTTTCGTGGGCTTAGGTCGGCGCATTTGAAAACACTCACCTGAGGGAAACTTGTGCGAATAGGCCGCTTCGAAACCTCGGCACAATACAAGTTCGAATCCTTTGTAACAAAACTTTACTCGCCTATGTTTTTACTTTCTAGTTTAAATAAAAAAAAGAGTTCGGATTCTTTATATTCTCGATTGTAAACGTTAGCGTGTATTTCTCCTTTGTCACCTTTCACAACTGAAGATACGAAAATGGAAATGATTCACAAGCTTGGAAAAGTATCCCTCTTACATATAAACACTTTCTGACCCTGAATCCTGACAGAATAGGGGTAGAAATCAGGTCACATGAGCAGACAAGAGACATACCCTAGACAGAAATGGGAATTTTGGACTCACCGGGACAACATGCTGATATGTGTATGAATTTATATATATATATATATATATATATATATATATATATATATATATATATATATATATATATATATATATATATATATATATGAATGTTTAATTCGAGCCGGTTGCATTCTGGGCAGAAAGGGTTCCATCTCGTCCTGCTGGTCCTGGACAAGTTGTCTGGACGAGATAGACGAGCAGTTCCGAAAGCAGCATTAGGTGGATTTGGATTAAGAAACAACAGCTTCAAGAAAGAGATGGAAGGAGATGGACGTGGGAAAGCTCAGATGGAAAAACTAAAAACGAAATTGACTTCATTATGACAGATAAGCTAAACATCATAAAGGACATCTCCACCATGAATAAAATAGATGTGGGCAGTGACCACCGCTTTCTAAAAGCCATGGTAGAACTAGATACCAAGTTAGAAAGAAAGAAGACAACAACTTTAAACAAAACAAAGAAAAGTTTCAATTACAACTTAGAAATCGATTATCTGTACTAGAATTTCATGATTTAGAAGAATATAATGAAAATTTAACAGAAATAGATACACAAGAAGCAGAAAATGCTGGAGGATGTCAAGGAGGTCAAGCAAGAGTTGAAGGTAGTGACAAAACAAAAGAACTAATAAAACGTAGAAAAGAAAAATCTATACGAAATGAAGATAGGAAAACCTGTAAAGACTTGCAAAAGGAAATAAACAAAGAAAGGAGAAGAGATAAACGTAAACAGACTGTAGAAAGTCAAACAAACCAAAGAAACCAAATGTATAGGTTAAGGGAAAGAAGTGGAGAGATTATTTCAAATCGACGAAGGTTAGTGGAAAGAGTACAGGAGTTTTATCAGTAACTCTACGACAGCAAAGTAAATCTGGAACCAATAGGAATAGGCCAAGAAGAAGGAACAGAGCCACCCATACTATCATCTGAAGTAAGACATGTAATAAAGACCATGAAACCAGGGAAAGCACCAGGAAAGGACAAAATTACATTAGACATGAAAGAAGGAGGAGAGCACTAGCCAAATTATACAACTACTGCCAGATACAAAGAAGAATACCAAAAAAATGGTACAATGCAATAATTATTCTGCTTTTTAAAAAGGGAGAAGCAAAGGACTTGAAGAACTATAGACCAATAAGCTTACTATCCGCTCTCTCTCTCTCTCTCTCTCTATATATATATATATATTTTTTTTTTTACTAAAATCCTAACAAACAGAATAACCAACATACTGGTCTCCAATCAGCCAAATGAACAGGCAAGATTTCGCAGAGACTTTTCAACTATAGATCACATCCATACCATAAATAAAGTATTGGAAAAATCAATCGAAAATAGACTCCCAGTGTGCATGGCCTTTATTGACTATGAAAAAGCCTTCGACTTAATAGAAATCTTAGCTGTACTAAAAGCACTAAAGGATCAAAATGTATCATCAACCTACATACAACTCCTGCAGAATATATGTGACAATGCATCAGCAACAATGAAACTCCATGAAATGAGCCAACCAATATTCATAAAAAGGGGTGTCAGACAGGGAGATGCCATATCCCCTAAACAGCAGCTCTTGAAAACATCTTTAGAGGATTAAACTGGGGAAAACTAGGTATAAATATAAATGGAAGTTACTTAAACCATCTAAGGTTTGCAGATGACATTGTCATCCTAGCAAAAACACCCCAGGAACTGCAAGAAATGATTCAGGAATTAAATGAAGGAAGCCTAGAAGTAGGAATGAAAATGAACATGAGTAAGACCAAAGTCATGTTTAATCCCTGCTGTGCCAAAGAACAAATTGTAGTAGGAGAGCAAGTAATAGAGGAAGTAGAAGAATATAATTACCTAGGACAAATCATAACTTTCAGCAAAGACATGGACAAAGAAATCAAAAGAAGAATTAGTTTAGGATGGGCAGCATACGGAAAGC
>NC_091562.1:10249035-10251388 GCF_042767895.1 Penaeus vannamei
GCAATACCCATTTCCCTCTACCCTTGCCCTTTTTCCTTTCCTTAGCCCTACCCTAGCAATCACCATTTCCCTCCCTTAGCCCTACCCTAGCAATACCCATTTCCCTCTATCCTTGTCCTCCCTTAGCCCTACCCTAGCAATACCCATTTCCTTCTACCCTTGCCCTCCCTTAGCCCTACCCTAGCAATACCCATTTCCCTTCACCGTTGCCCTTCCTTAGCCCTGCCCTAGCAATACCCATTTCCCTTTACCGTTGCCCACCATTTCCCTCTACCCTTGCCCTTCTTCCCTACCTTAGCCCTACCCTAGCAATGCCCATTTCCCTCTACCCCTTCCCTCCTACCCTCCCTTTCCCCTTACCTACTCGATGGTTTCATGTCATGTCATAGAGTCTTCTGACGTGATACAAAACCCAATTTATACCCACATACCCACTTCTGATATATCGTTATTGTTTTATCGGCTCTTGGGGAGGGGGAGGGGGGGAGGGGTCGTGTCGATTGTAAAGATATCAAAAGCTTGTAATACTCGCAAGTCTTAATCGGGAGCCTTGAAGTAGCTAAGTGTCAATGGTTTGGCGTCTTTTTGGGTGTGTGAGAAATACTGATTTTATAATAGGAATTAAATGACTTTTCTAGAGCGGTCGAGTTCACATTACCTGTTTATAACGAGCTGTTAGAATGAGCTATTACAGGTGTTTATATCCGTGTTGCGTGGGGTTTGTTTGTTTTTTTTAAAGGTAACTGTACTATGTTTTTTTATACATGTAAGGGTAATAATGGTGATGGATGATAAAGATGATGATGATTTAGAAACATGCTGAGAATATTCATATCAATGATATCAATATATATTTTTTTATCAATCATCCTATCCTTACTATAGTTAACACTGCTAATCTTTACAATAATAACAATCATTATTATGACAATAAAGGTAGCAATTATAATAATACTACAGTTAGGAATACTGACGGAAATAGTAACAACTATATTAATACTGATATCTATGATAGCTGTTACTATTTCTAACACAGCTGCTATTAATACTAATGATAGTGATAACAATGATGATCACGATTAAGAAAGCAACGGTAATTATGAATGATAATAATGATGTCAACATAATATCAATGATGACAACAATAGCAATAATAGTAATGAACTGATAATGAATGATGATGATAATGATAATCATTATAATGATTATAATGATAATTATGATAATAACAATAAAGATGATGATAATGATATTAATATTAATGGTATAGATAGTAGTAGTAGTAATAGTAGTACTAATAATAATGATGATAATAATAACAATATCAATAACAATAATAATAATAATGATAATAATAGTAATAATAATGATAACAGCAACAACAACAACAACAACAACAATAATGATGATAATAATAATAATAATAATAATAATAATAATAATAATAATAATAATAATAATAATAATAATAATAATAGTAATAATAATGATGATGATGATGATGATGATGATAATAATTATCATTATCATGATAATGATAATAACAATGATAATAATAATGATAGTAATAACAACAACAACAATTATAATAATGATAATAGTAATTACAGCAACAACAATTATAATAATGATAATGATTATTATGATAGCAATAATAGTAATAATGATAATAGCGATAATGACAACAGAAATAATGATAAGAATGAGGATGATAATGATGTTGGTGATGTTGCAAATGATAATGATAAAAATTGTAATAATAATGTTAATGAAAGTAATCATTATGTTGATGACAATAATGATTATAAAACAGTAATAATCATCCTAATCGGCATCATGGCTGTATCATCATCATTATCATTAAAATCAAAATCATGTCTGTTGCTGATAATTTTCTAATCCTGGTGTTAACATTATCTTCAACAGAAACTGCCAAAATAAATAAATTGTAAAACGCATGAGAAATCAACCGAAAGGGTTAACATTCCTTTCTGTTAATTATTTTCTTCAACATTCTATCGCCTCGTGCTACTGTGGTGAACCTGTTCTCCCATGGGACCAATAGGCTTCTCGTTATGATCGCTCCGCCCCTATTTGACCTGACCTTCACCCCCCCCCCCTCCCGTCTCTCCTCTTGTCCCCCCCTTCCCTTATTCCATCCTGTTTAGCGTCTTACTTGCTTGTTTTATGTTGTTTTTTTCTCTCTCTCTCTTTATGTGGTTCTTTCGTTGTCTCTAATTCTAAGTCTGAGTCTGACTCTGTCTGTATGTCTGTCTGTCTGTCTGTCTGTCTGTCTCTCTCTCTCTCTCTCTCTCTCTCTCTCTCTCTCTCTCTCTCTCTCTCTCTCTCTCTC
>NC_091562.1:10283173-10285673 GCF_042767895.1 Penaeus vannamei
ATATGTATATGTATATATATATATACATATATGTATACATACATACATATATATATATATATATATATATATATATATATATATATATATATATATATCAATCTGATCAATCAAGGTGATCAATCTGAACAGGTGATGCAAGCGCGAGACAGGGGGAGGGGGAGGGGGTGTGGTGCGCCCCTACACTTGGTCTCTCCCTTGTGTCCAGTTCTCCTTCTTGTGCGATTTTTTGCCGACGATGCAATCGGTTCGAGATTCTTCTTCGTTTTCGTTTTCTTCCTCCTTCTTCTCTTCCTCCTTCCATTTTTTTCGCTTTTCTTCTTCTTCCTCTTCTTTTCCTTTCCGTTTTTCTTCTTCATTTTTTTCACCTTTTATTTTTCTTCCATTCTGTTACTGATCCTTTATTCTAATTTACAAGTGTACATTTATTTATACGTTTGTCTTATCTATGGCTATTCATTTAGTCATGCTTATACATATACATTATCATCGTCACTATCATCACCATCCAACAAGTCATCTGTCTACTACTCTTTAATAAAGTTTTAATTTCGTGTCGTTTCATAATCAAACGACATAATTCATCAAGGCGACATAAGATATGTATATTAAAGAATTTTTATACGAAATCTAAGAAAATACCGACATCGCACTATATCATAATGACCAAAAAAATAAAATTGCACGAATTTTATCAACACCTGGACCGAAAGGAGACGGAAAAAAAAGACTTCACAGGTGATTCCAATGACCTCTGACCCTGCGACCCGGTGACCCTACTCGTTTTGGTGCGTGGGTGCCAGGTGAGACAAGCAAGTGCCAAGACAGGTAGGCGGAGCGAAGGTATGATGACCTCTGATCGACCTTTCTTCAGTTGTTAATCACGTGTGAAGACCTTGTGATGAGCCTCGCACCATCTCGACAAAGTGCTGGGTGTCTTGAAGGGTTTGGAAGGAGGTCTTAGGGGGGTAGGAGGGGGTAGGTGGGGTTAGGTAGGGGGGGAGAGGGGGTTGGAAGGACGTCTTAGGGGGGTAGGGGGTTGGAAGGATGTTTTAAGGGGGTAGGTGGGGTTGGGTAGGGGGTGAGGGGCTTGGAGGGACGTCTTAGGGGTTAGGTGGGGTTGTATAAGGGGGGGAGGGGGTTGGAAGGACGTCTTAGGGGGTATGGGGGGTTGGGTAAGGGGGGAGGGAGTTGGAAGGTCTTAGAGGGGTAGGTGGGGTTGTGTAAGGGGGGTAGGGGGTTGGAAGAACGTCTTATGGGGTGTAGGTGGGGTTGTGTAGGGGTGAGGGGGTTGGAAGGACGTCTTAGAGGGGTATGTGGGGTTGGGTAGGGGGTGAGGGGGTTAGATGGACGTCTTAGGGGGGTTGGTGGGGTTGGGTAGGGGGTGAGGGGGTTGGAAGGACGTCTTAGGGGGGTAGGTGGGGTTGTGTAAGGGGGAGGGGGGTTGGAAGAACGTCTTAGGGGGGTAGGTGGGGACGTGTAAGGGGGGAGGGGGGGAAGGACGTCTTAGGGGGTAGGGGGGTTGTGTAAGGGGGGAGGGGGTTGGAAGGTCTTAGAGGGGTAGGTGGGGTTGTGTAAGGGGGGGTAGGGAGTTGGAAGGACGTCTTAGGGGGGTAGGGGGGTTGTGTAAGGGAGGAGGGGGTTGGAAGTAGGTCTTAGGGGGGTAGGGGGTTGTGTAAGGGAGGAGGGGGTTGGAAAAACGTCTTAGGGGGGTAGGGGGTTGTGTAAGGGGGGGAGGGGGTTGGAAGGACGTCTTAGTGGTGTAGGGGGTTGTGTAAGGGGGGGATGGGGTTGGAAGGACGTCTTAGGGGGGTAGGGGGTTGTGTAAGGGGGGGATGGGGTTGGAAGGACGTCTTAGGGGGGTAGGTGGGGTTGTGTAAGGGGGGAGGGGGGTTGGAAGGAGGTCTTAGGGGGGTAGGAGGGGTTGTGTAATGGGGAGGGGGTTGGAAAAACGTCTTAGGGGGTAGGGGGGGTTGTGTAAGGGGGTCGGGGGTCGGAAGGAGGTCTTAGGGGGGTAGGGGGATTGGGTAGAGGGTGAGGGGGTTGGAAGGACGTCTTAGGAGGGTAGGTGGGGTTGTGTAAGGGGGAGGGGGTTGGAGATGTAAAGGGACATGGGGGTTTGGAGGAGGGGGTTGGAATAAGGAAACGATGAAAGAGGGGGAGGGGGTTGAAAGGACGTCTTAGGGGTGTAGGGGGGTTGTGTAAGAGGGGAGGGGGTTGGCGATGTAAAGGGATGTGTAGTTGGGGGATGGGGTTGGGGAGAGGTTATTCGAAGAAGGTAGGTTTAAGAATGGGAAGAATGGAGTTGTAGAGAGGAGGGAGAGAAGAAAGGGGTATGAAAGGGATGCAGGGAGAGGAGTGTAGGGGGTGTAGATGAAAGGGGTAGAATGGAGAATACCCCAAAGAGGCTGAAACATTATAGGGTGATGTTATAGGAAAGGGGTTCAGAAAAACAGTGGGGTTGTGTGCGGGAAGATTGCATATATATATATATATATAT